>NW_027140852.1:3065000-3145125 GCF_036365525.1 Heterodontus francisci
TTACCCTCTTGCTCCTTATATATGCTCCCTATCTCTATAATATCCTCCAGCTCCACAATCCGCCAAGATATCTTTGCATCTCTAATTCTGACCTCTTGAGCATCCCTGATTTTCATCACTCCACCACTAATATCTGCACCTTCAGCTAATGAGGCTCCAAGTTCTAGAATACCCTCCCTTCACCTCTCCGCTTCTCCACCTCGCTTTCATCCTTTAACACGCCCGTTAAAACCTACTTCTTTGACCAAACTTTAAATTAGTATCTCATTTTCGGGAAGCACCTTGGGACATTTCATTATGTTAAAGGCGCTATATAAATATAAATTGTTGTTGAAGTTTGCCAAACATGATTTGTTATTAACAGACCCCTGCTGCTTCTTGTTTGTTATCGTATGTTTTTCAAAGAAACGAATATATTTCTCCTGGGTTGTGACCCCATGAAATTTCTCCAGTAGTGATGCCTGTCTGACTGCTCAGTGATTACAGGGTTTACTCTATCTCTCCTTTTCTAAACAGGGTGTAACAATTACAGTGCTCCAGTCCTCTGTCATCGCTCCCATATCCAAGGAGGATTGAAAGATTCTGGCCAGTGCCTCTACTATTTTCACCATTCCTTTCCTCAGTAATCCTCACGCATCCTGTCCAGAGTAAATTTTCTGCTTTATTGTGGTACGCAAGGTGTCGGAATGAAAGAGGTTAACGGAATCTATTTGCTCAGTGACTGTAATTAATGTCAGTCTCTACGGAACCTAATTATTTCACTGGAGTTGCTCCATCTTCTCATAGTAAGGGACTCTTTTCAATGTGTTTTCACATAGTGTGAGTGGGAGCATCATCCCTGGCACTAATAGGGACCAGCGTCTCCAGAGAGAGGGGGAGGATAGATCAGAATCAGAGGACAATAGATTGGAATCTGACAACAATGGGTCAGAATCTGAGAACAATAGATTGTAATGTTACAAAAATGGGCAGGGGGTTATCCTGGGATCTTGACACTCTTTCTGCATATTATGATCGGCTACCATTAGCATCTAGCATCTATAACGCAGTGAAGATTATTCAATACATTTACTATCTCATCCTTGCTATTGTTGGTGTTCCTGGTAAGTCTCTATATCCAGCTCTTCATTCTCTAAACCATGTTAAACTGCATTACTGTACTTCTCATTTACTCTGCCCTTGCTGATTTTGGTATCCCTCCAGCTATTAACTTTATATAACCATTGCTAACCGCATTATGGTTTGTGTAATTTAATCTCTCATCTTTGCTTCTGTTGTTGCCCTGGTAAGACTCTAGTTCCAGCCATGAGATATGTAAATCTTGCTTCACTGAAATACTGATTTGGAATTTATTTATTTTTTTGAAGACTGAAGCTAGTGTCATTGGTCTCCATAAGAAACTTCATACCCTATTTGTGAACCACTTACCTTTCACTGGCCAGTGTCTGAGACTGAACAAGACAGTCTACAACCTCTGTAGTAATTTAAACCTGAGCTGATTTCATCTCCATATTCCCTCCATCAACAAACATGCCTACTACCACCTCTGCAATACCTGCCGTCTCCACCTCGGCCTCAGCCCATCTGCTGCATAAACTCTCATCTGTGCCTTTGTTAAATCTACACGTGACTATTCCAGTTCTATCATGGTCACCTTCCCAGTTATAAACCTCCATAAACCACAGCCCAGCCTGCGGTGGTGTCTCAGTGAACATCAACGTCAGCTCGAGGAACAAAACCTCATTGTCTGATTAGGCATTCTACAGACTTCCAGACTGAACATTGAGTTCAATAATTTCAGATCAAGACTGGCTCTTTTAATTATTTTGTTTTATCATTTTTTTTGCCATGTCCTGGCCTTAAACTGGATTTTTTTATGTTGCTGCTTTTGGCTTGGGCTGTTCATTATTTTGTCATTTAACACCTTTGCTGCACTAACGCTTTGTCTTTCACCACACCACAAGCACACTCTCTTTGCCTTTGCCCCATGACCTCCTTGTCAGTTAATCTCTATGACCCTCTGTCCTTTCAACACCTCTTTTTTCTCTTTTGCCCCACCCTTGCTTTATTTCCTTAAAACCTGACCTTTCTAACCTTTGCCAATTCTGATGAAAGGTCACAGGCCTGAAGCGTTAACTCTGCTTCACTCTCCACAGATGCTTCCAGACCTGCTGAGTCTTTCCAGCACTTTTTGTTTTCATTTTAGACTTGGAGTGGAGTTCCCCAGGGATCAATGTTGGGATCGTTTTTCTTCCTGACAAATATTAATGACATGGACCTTGGTGTACAGGGCACAATTTCAAAGTTTGCAGATGATGCAAAACTTGGAAGCATTGTGAAATGTGAGGAGGATAGTGTAGAAATTCAAACGGACATACACAAGTTGGTGGAATGGACAGACAGGTGGCAGATGAAGTTCAATGTCGAGAAATGTGATGTGATTCATTTCGATAGGAAGAACATGGAGAGGAAATATAGCATAAATTGTACAACTCTAAAGAAGGTGCAGGAGCAGAGGGACCTGGGTGCATATGTGCATGGGTCATTGAAGTTGGCAGGAGAGGTTGAGAGTGGTTAATAAACCAGACAGTATCCTGCACTTTATTCACAGCAGCATGGAATGCAAAAGCAAAGAGGTTATTTTGAACTTGTATGAGACACCAGTTCGGCCTCAGTTGCAGTATTACGTCTAGTTCTAGGCACCACACTTTAGGTAACGTGAAGACATTGGGGAGTGTACATAAACATTCACAAGAATGGTTCCAGAGATGAAGAATATCAGTAATGAAGAGAGACTGGAGAACTGGGAACATTTTCCTTAGAGAAGAGAAGGCTGAGAGGAGATTTGAAAAAAACGGTATTCACAATTATGAGGTGTCTGGACAGAGTGGATAGGGAAAAACTGTCCCCACTCCTGAAAGGTTCTAAAACGAGAGGGCAAAGAATAAAAGTAATTGGTAAAAGAAGCAGAAGTGAAATGAAGAAAACGTTTCCACACAGCGAGTGCTTAAGGTCTGGAATGCACTGCCTGAGAGTGTGGTGGAGGTAGATTCAATCGAGGTAAACAGGAGGAAGTTGGATAGCTGTCTGAAAAGGAAGTTTGTACAGAGTTACAGGGAGAAGGCAGGGGAGTGACACTAGATGAATTGCTCTTTTGGACAGCCAGTGCAGACACGATGGACTAAATGGCCGCCTGTAACAATTCTGTGATTCTGTGACAGTTGACCACAAAATGAGCTTCCACCGTTATATTCGTGCCATCACTATCACCACCTATTTCCACTTCAATAACATCGCCTGATTTCACCCCTGTCTTAACTCATCCGCTGCTGAAGCTCTCAGTCATGTTTTCATTACCTGTAGACTGGACTATTCGAACTCATTCTCCCACATTCTATTATCTGTAAACTTGAGGTCATCTAAAACTCTGCTGCCTGTGCCTTAACTCACAGCAAGTCTCATTCCCCAATCACTGACCGACATCAGCTCACAGTCAAGCAATGTCTTGATTTTAAAATTCTCATTCTTGTTTTCCAATCCCTCCATTGCCTCACCCCTCACTAACTCTGTAATCCCCTCCAGCCCCACAAACCTCTGAGATATCTCTGCTCCTCTAATTCTGGCCTCTTGTGCATCCCTGATTTTAATTACTCCACCATTGTTGGCCACACCTTCAGTTGCCTCGGCCCAAAGCTCTGGAATACGCGCCCTACACAGCTCCATCTCTCCATCTCTCCACCTCGCTTTTATCCTTTCAGACACTCATTTAAAATTTGCCTCTTTGACCAAGCATTTGGTCACCTAACCTAATATCTCCCTTGGTGGTTCAGTGTTATACTTTGTTTCATAATGCTGCTGTGAAGTACCTTGGGATAAGTTCTTGCTGAACTTTGCCAGACATGAATTGTCATTAGCTTATCCATGTGGCTTGAAATTTATTATGCTATGCTTTTCCAAGCAACGAATATTTCTGTCCTGGGTTGTGAAATGTCACCACCACTGACGTCAGATTGACTGGACAGTCCAGGGTTTACCACATCCCTCCTTCTTGTAAACTAGGTGTATAATTTGCAGCCCTCCAGTGCTCTGTCATCACTCCTATATCCAAAGAGAATTGACAGATTCTGTGCAGTGCTTCTTCCATTTGCACCATTCCTTCTCTCACCAACCCTCAGAATTCCCATCCAGACCGGGTAAATGTTCTAGTTTATTGTGATACAAAAATTGTTGGATTGAAAGGGGTTAACTGAACCTGTTTGTTCAGTGACTACAATTAATGTCAGTCTCCATGGACCCTAATTGTGTTACTGGAAGATCTCCCTCTTCTATTAATAAGGGGCTGCATTCAATGTGTTATCACATCGTGCCAGTGGAAGTTTCACATCACTCCCGTCACTAACAGGGATCAGCGGCTCTGGAGAGAGGAAGAGGAAAGATCAGAATCAGAGTACAATAGATTGGAATGTTACAACAATGAACAGGAGTTTCATCTGGGAGTTTAACTTTCTTTCTGCAGATTATGATCAGTTCTCATTAAACAGTCGGATCTATTCCGCACTGAGGAATATTCAATACATTTACTACCCCTTCCTGGCTATTATTGGTGTCCCTAATAAGTCTCTGTATCTAGCTAGTTGTTCTATAAACCATGTTTAACTGCGTTACCATTCTTGTCATTTCCTCTGCCCTCCTTGCTGCTGTTATTCCTGGCAAATATCTGTCTCCGGATATTAGCTCTATAATCCATTGCTATGTGCATTAGAGTGCCTGTGATTTACTCTCCCATCTTTGCTGCTGTTGCTGTCCCTCGTAAGTCTCTATTGCCCGCTATGAGTTCTGTAAAATTTGTTTCACTGAAATAATGTTCTTGCTATTTCAATTTTGGGAATTTTGTCATTGGTCTCCATAAGAAATTCCATCCACTATCCATGAACCACGATCTCCTCATTACCAAATATCTGAGGCTGAACCAGACAGTTTGCAACCTCTGTGTTCTATTTAAATCTAGAATTAGAATTAGAACATTACAGCGCAGAACAGGCCCTTCGGCCCTCGATGTTGCGCCGACCTGTGAAACCATCTGACCTACACTATTCCATTTTCATCCATATGTCTATCCAATGACCACTTAAATGCCCTTAAAGTTGGCGAATCTACTACTGCTGCAGGCTGGGCGTTCCACGCCCTTACTACTCTCTGAGGAAAGAAACTACCTCTCACATCTGTCCTATATCTATCACCCCTCAACTTAAAGCTATGTCCCCTCGTGTTTGCCATCACCATCCGAGGAAAAAGACTCTCACTATCCACCCTATCTAACCCTCTGATTATCTTATATGTCTCTATTAAGTCACCTCTCCTCCTCCTTCTCTCCAACGAAAACAACCTCAAGTCCCTCAGCCTTTCCTCGTAAGACCTTCCCTCCATACCAGGCAACATCCTAGTAAATCTCCTCTGCACCCTTTCCATAGCTTCCACATCCTTCCTATAATGTGGTGACCAGAACTGCACGCAATACTCAAGGTGCGGTCTCACCAGAGTTTTGGACAGCTGCAGCATGACCTCGTGGCTCCGAAACTCGATCCCCCTACTAATAAAAGCTAACACACCATATGCCTTCTTAACAGCCCTATTAACCTGGTTAGCAACCTTCAGGGATTTATGCACCTGGACACCAAGATCTCTCTGTTCATCTACACTACCAAGAATCTTCCCATTAGCCCAGTACTCTGCATTCCTGTTACTCCTTCCAAAGTGAATCACCTCACACTTTTCCGCATTAAACTCCATTTGCCATCTCTCAGCCCAGCTCTGCAGCCTTTCTATGTCCCTCTGTACCCGACAACATCCTTCGGCACTATCCACAACTCCACCGACCTTCGTGTCATCCGCAAATTTACCAACCCACCCTTCTACACCCTCTTCCAGGTCATTTATAAAAATGACAAACAGCAGTGGCCCCAAAACAGAACCTTGCGGTACACCACTAGAAACTATACTCCAGGATGAACATTTACCATCAACCACCACCCTCTGTCTTCTTTCAGCTAGCCAATTTCTGATCCAAGGCTCTAAATCACCTTCAATCCCATACTTCTGTATTTTCCGCAATAGCCTACCGTGGGGAACTTTATCAAACGCCTGACTGAAATCCATATAGACCACACCCACGGCTTTACCCTCATCCACCTGTTTGGTCACCTTGTCAAAAAACTCAATAAGGTTTGTGAGGCACGACCTACCCTTCACAAAACCGTGCTGACTATCTCTAATGAACTTATTCTTTTCAAGATGATTATAAATACTATCTCTTATAACCTTTTCCAACATTTTACCCACAACCGAAGTAAGGCTCGCAGGTCTATAATTACCAGGGCTGTCTCTACTCCCCTTCTTGAACAAGGGGACAACATTTGCTATCCTCCAGTCTTCCCGCACTATTCCTGTCGACAATGACGACATAAAAATCAAGGACAAAGGCTCTTGCAATCTCCTCCCTGGCTTCCCAGAGAATCCCAGGATAAATCCCATCTGGCCCAGGGGACTTATCTATTTTCACACTTTCCAAAATTGCTAACACCTGCTCCTTGTGAACCTCAATCCCATCTAGCCTGGTAGTCTGTATCTCAGTATTCTCCTCGACAACATTTTCTTTCTCCACTGTAAATGCTGACGACAAATATTCATTTAACACTTCCCCTATCTCCTCCGATTCCACACACAACTTCCCACTACTATCCTTGATTGGCCCTAACCTATCTCTAGTCATTCTTTTATTCCTGATATACCTATTGAAAGCCTTAGGGTTTTCTTTGATCCTATCCGCCAATGACTGCACGTGTCCTCTCCTTGCTCTTCTTATCTCTCCCTTTAGATCCTTCCTGGCTAGCTAGTAACTCTCAAGCGCCCTAACTGAGCCTTCACGTCTCATCCTAACATAAGCCTTCTTCTTCCTCTTGACAAGCTCTTCAACTTCTTTAGTAAACCACGGCTCCCTCGCTCGACAACTTCCTCCCTGCCTGACAGGTACATACTTATCAAGGACACGCAGTAGCTGCTCCTTGAATAAGCTCCACATTTCGATTGTGCCCATCCCCTGCAGTTTCCTTCCCCATCCTACGCATCCTAAATCTTGCCTAATCGCATCATAATTTCCTTTCCCCCAGCTATAATTCTTGCCCTGCTGTATATCCCTGTCCCTGCCCATCGCTAAGGTAAAACTAACCGAATTGTGATCACTATCACCAAAGTGCTCACCAACTTCTAAATCTAACACCTGGCCGGGTTCATTACCCAGTACCAAATCCAATGTGGCATCGCCACTGGTTGGCCCGTCTACATACTGTGTCAGAAAACCCTCCTGCACACACGGGACAAAAACAGACCCATCTAAAGTACTCGAACTATAGCATTTCCAGTCAATATTTGAAAAGATAAAGTCCCCCATAACCACTACCCTGTTACTATCGCTCCTGTCAAGAATCATCTTTGGTATCCTTTCCTCTACATCTCTGGAACTATTTGGAGGTCTGTAGAAAACTCCCAACAGGGTGACCTCTCCTCTCCTGTTTCTAACCTCGGCCCAGACTACCTCAGTAGACTTGTCCTCAAACGTCCTTTCTGCCGCTGTAATACTTTCCTTGATTAACAATGCCACACCCCCCCCCCCTCTTTTCCCATCTTCTCTGTTCTTAGTGAAACATCTAAATCCCGGAACCCGCAACATCCATTCCTGTCCCTGCTCTACCCATGTCTCTGAAATGACCGCAACATTGACTGGGATTCACTTAATGTTAGAGGTCTAGATGGAGCAGAATTTGTAAGGAGCATCCAGGAGGGTTTTTTAGAGCAGGATGTAAATAGTCCAACTCGGGAAGGGGCCATACTGGACCTGGTGTTGGGAAATGAGACAGGCCAGGTGGTTGACGTTCCAGTAGGGGACTACTTTGGGAATAGTGATCACAATTCCGTAAGTTTTAGAATACTCATGGACAAAGACGAGAGTGGTCCTAAAGGAAGAGTGCTAAATTGGGGGAAGGCCAACTATACCAAAATTCGGCAGGAGCTGGGGAATGTCAATTGGGAGCAGCTGTTTGAAGGTAAATCCACTTTTGATATGTGGGAGGCTTTTGAAGAGATGTGGATTAGCGTGCAGGAGAGACATGTTCCTGTGAAAATGAGGGGTAGAAATGGCAAGATTAGGGAACCATGGATGACAGGTGAAATTGTGAGACTAACTAAGGGGAAAAAGGAAGCACACATAAGGTCTAGGCGGCTGAAGAAAGACGAAGCTTTGAAAGAATATCGGGATTGTAGGTGCAATCTGAAACGAGGAATTAAGAGGGCTAAAAGGGGTCATGAAATATCTTTAGTAAACAGGGTTAAGGAAAATCCCAAAGCCTTTTATTCATATATAAGGAGCAAGAGGGTAACTAGAGAAAGGATTGGCCCACTCAAGGACAAAGGAGGAAAGTTATGCGTGGAGTCAGAGAAAATGGGTGAGATTCTAAACGAGTACTTTGCATCGGTACTCACCGAGGAGAGGGACATGACGGATGTTGAGGTTAGGGACAGATGTTTGATTACTCTAGGTCAAGTCGGCATAAGGAGGGAGGAAGTGTTGGGTATTCTAAAAGGCATTAAGGTGGACAAGTCCCCAGGTCCGGATGGGATCTATCCCAGGTTTCTGTGGGAAGCGAGAGAGGAAATAGTTGGGGCCTTAACAGATATCTTTGCGACATCCTTAAACACGGGTGAGGACCCGGAGGACTGGAGAATTGCTAATGTTGTCCCCTTGCTTAAGAAGGGTAGCAGGGAAAATCCAGGTAATTATAGACCGGTGAGCCTGACGTCAGTGGTAGGGAAGCTGCTGGAGAAGATAATGACGGATAGGATCTATTACCATCTGGAAGAAAATGGGCTTATCAGTGATAGGCAACATGGTTTTGTGCAGGGAAGGTCATGTCTTACCAACTTAATAGAATTCTTTGAGGAACTGACAAAGTTGATTGATGAGGGAAGGGCTGTGGATGTCGTATACATGGACTTCAGTAAGGCGTTTGATAAGTTTCCCCATGGTAGGCTGATGGAGAAAGTGAAGGCGCATGGGGTCCAAGGTGTACTAGCCAGATGGGTAAAGAACTGGCTGGGCAACAGGAGACAGAGTAGCAGTGGAAGGCAGTTTCTCAAAATGGAGACGTGTGACCAGTGGTGTTCCACAGGGATCTGTGCTGGGACCACTGTTGTTTGTGATATACATAAATGATTTGGAGGAAAGTATAGGTGGTCTGATTTGCAAGTTTGCAGTCGACACTAAGATTGGTGGAGTAGCAGATAGTGAAGGGGACTGTCAGAGAAGACAGCAGAATATAGATAGACTGGAGAGTTGGGCAGAGAAATGGCAGATGGAGTTCAATCAGGGCAAATGCGAGGTGATGCATTTTGGAAGATCCAATTCAAGAGTGAACTATACAGTAAATGGAAAAGTCCTGGGGAAAATTGATGTACAGAAAGATTTGGGTGTTCAGGTCCATTGCTCCCTGAAGGTGGCAACGCAGGTCAATAGAGTGGTCAAGAAGGCATATGGCATGCTTTCCTTCATCGGACGGGATATTGAGTACAAGAGTTGGCAGGTCATGCTACAGTTGTATAGGACTTTGGTTCGGCCACATTTGGAATACTGCGTGCAGTTCTGGTCGCCACATTACCAAAAGGATGTGGATGCTTTGGAGAGGGTGCAGAGGAGGTTCACTAGGATGTTGCCTGGTATGGAGGGCGGTAGCTATGAAGAGAGGTTGAGTAGATTAGGATTATTTTCATTAGAAAGACGGAGGTTGAGGGGGGACCTGATTGAGGTGTACAAAATCATGAGAGGTATAGACAGGGTGGATAGCAATTAGCTTTTACCCAGAGTGGGGGATTCAATTACAAGGGGACACGAGTTCAAAGTGAAAGGGGAAAAGTTTAGGGGGCATATGCGTGGAAAGTTCTTTACGCAGAGGGTGGTGGGTGCATGGAACGCATTGCCAGCGGAGGTGGTAGACGCGGGCACGATAGCGTCTTTTAAGATATATCTAGACAGATACATGAAAGGGCAGGAAGTAGAGAGATACAGACCCTTAGAAAATACGCGACAGGTTTAGATAGAGGATTTGGATTGGCGTAGGCTTGGAGGGCCGAAGGGCCTGTTCCTGTGCTGTAATTTTCTTTGTTCTTTGTTCTTTGTAAAGAGGGAGGGGGCTTTCCGCTCCCCACCCTGGCTTTCCCAAGAGCACTTTTCCTACCTACACCTAACCCAGGAGCAGTGTGTGAGATGACTGTGATTCAATAAGGAGGTGGTCACATAGCAGTGTCACCTCCTGTAACACGACCTGGAGCCTCACACCAGGGTGAGGACGGAGCTGTCCATAGCCGTTCAGGTCACAGTTTCATTGAACTTCTATGTATCTGGATCTTCCCAGGCAGCAGCGTGTGACGTATCCATTGTCTATCTATATGCTGTCCAATGATGTATCTGCTGGTTAATGGAGGCCATCTATGTCGGGTGAGGTGAATATATCATTTTCACCCTCCGCAGGGTGAAGCAGGGTGAGAGGTCCCGTGGCTTTGTCAGGGTAGCGGGATTCCTGCTGGTGGAGGTGGCTCTGCGCGGCCCGAATGTCAACGGGGAGAGGTACAGGAACTGAAAGAACTCTCATTCCATTAATGTATAGTTAGTGTGTGAGCATGCCCAGTACATCATGTTGGTGAATGTCCACTATCCTGGCAGCAGTCATCATACCTTCATTCTGAAGCAGGCAGCCGGTCCCAACACTTCGGGCCTCTATGCAGAACCAGAATGTGGCTCCTCGGAGACAATGCCTACCTCACTCTGTACATCACTCCTAATGCAACCCCCAGCATCAATGCCAACCAAACGCATGAAAATAACCCGTGTATAACGTGAGCAATGGAGTCACCAGGAACATGGTGGAACAGACCATCGGTGTGATGAAGCAATGCTTCCGATGTCTGAACCGCTCGGGGGAGCCCTCCAGTACTCACTGGAGCAGGTGTCCAAGTTCATGGTGTTCTGCTGCATCCTTCATATCATCACCATCATGAGGACACAGGCATTGGCACCAGGAATCCGCAGGCTACCTCAGGAGGAGGAGTGAGGGAGGATATTTCCTGGATGCCTTTGAACCGGGCAGGCTGTCGGAGAGACCCTGCTAGAATTTCGGTTCCCACTAGGACAACTTCCCTTTCCCATCATCTCCATTCTCCCCCATGACACCCAACTGAGACGCCCCATCACAGTGTCCTGCAATAAAAAAACACCAACAAAAACCTTTTCATTGACATCTTTATCCAATAACATATCAAATTATACAAGCAAAGCTGAACTATTCACCCTTTAATATTCCCTTAGTGCCTGTCTTGTGGATCCCTCGACTTGCCTCGTGCTCCTACACAGTGTTTCCCTAGTGACTGCAGCATGGATGGTGGAAGGCTGCTGACTTACACTGGGGGAGACTGCAGATGGCCTTGCAGGACGTCCTCGAGCAGCTCTGGGCCTTGAGGGCACGGATTCAGACTGCACCACCACGACATGGGCAGCCGCAGCCTGGGCTGGCTAATGGGTAACAGCAAGGACATTGGTGGAGTGACAGTGAAAGGAGAACAAATACTGTCATCCTGAGAGAGGACAGCAGGTTCATGCTCCACGGAGACACTGTCACTCCCACGGGGCGACATCTCAGTAATCTTAGTAATCTACTGGATCACAGATTGCTGGACTGCTGTGAGAGCCTGCAAACCCCTTTGTGCAGTGAGATCCACAGCCATGATGACAGCAGTCTGATCCTGCATGGCAGCAAGCAGTCTGAGTTTCCATTGCATCACAGAGACGTTGGGTGTCTGCTGTCTGTGCTGCAGTGGAAGCTGAGACAATGTTCACCAGACACTGCATCAAGGCTGGGTCCGCTCGTGCTGTCATGGAGTTAGTGACCACTTCCACAGGGGAAAAAATGGGCTTCAAGCTCTGTGCAATGTCCTGTGCCATGTTGGAGCTGGACTCCTCCATGTTCTTTGATAGTGGCAACAGACTGTCTGACAGGCCTGTCAATGGACAAAGTATCTCAGTGTCCATATCCATCAGCATTCTCCTGTATGCTGCTCCAGCAAAGTTCATATCTGAGTCCTGTGTATTATAACTCGTTTGTGACATTGCCCTCCGGTGATCTGACACATGGACTATCCTTTCCCCCTGGCCTGTCTGCAGCTCACTCGTGCTCGGTGACTCACCACGTGTAGATTCTGACTCTTTACCAGCCTCTAAAGCACACACAGTGTAAGTGTTTGATCTGTTGTCTGTGAGTATCAGACCAAGTGATAGGGCTTCACCATCAGTGCTGTGCTGCTGCTCTCGCTCTGTCTCCTGGAGCTGCTGTGACTGGGAAGCTGGCAGTTTTCAGTTATCGTTGGAAAGTATAAATCAGAATTGGAAGGTTGGGGTGAGCGATTGGGGGTGGGATGAAAAGCAGGAGGTCCATGGTCCCATCTGCAGCTTGGACATCATCCCAGACAGCAGGATGAGGGGGAGGTAGGAGTTAAAAAGGGACATAAGGCAGGAACATAGCAACAGCCTGAATGCTGTCGGCGAGGCCGGATGCCACGGGCTCTGTGACAGCCAGTCCCACGATGTAGAGAACCATCTCCTCCCTCAGGCTCAGGGGATGAAGATATGCCTGGCCCCCACCAGTTCACTTCTGCCCCCTGTGATTATGGGCCACCTTGTCCTGTAAGAGAGGGGGTGGAATATCAGTAATTGTGTTTCACAGTGTTTGTGTGATGTGCCTTCCATAGCTCAATAGCTGGTGGTATGTGGAGACAGTGAGATGTGGGTGTGAGGCTGGTATCAGTGGAAGGTGTGTGAGGGTGAGGTGGAGTATGTGAATGTTATGTGTGAGTCCTGAGTGTTAGGGACAGCTGATGGGTGAGTGATGGGGGTGTGGTACATTGAGCAGTGTGAGAGGCTGAAAGATATTATTGAATCTGCTTCCATCATGTTTTCAGGCAATGAATTCCAGATCAAAACAACTTGCTGTGTAAGAAAATTAACCTCATTTCACCTCTGGTTCTTTGTCAATTACCTTCAATCTGTGTCTTCTTAATACTGCACTTTCTGACACTGGAAACAGAGTCACATTAATTACCCTATCAAAACCCCTCATGATTTTGAATTCCATATTAAATCTCCCCTTACCCGTCAGTGCTCTAAAGCGAACAATCCCAGCTTTTCAAATTTCTCAACGTAAATGAATTCCCAGATCCCTGGTACCATTCCACAAATTCACCTCAGTATCTTCACTAAGTCCTTAACATCCATACCAAACCGTGGTGATCAGAATTGGACACAATTCTCCAGCTGGGATCTAACCAATGATGTATAAACATTAGCATTTCCTCCTGAGTTTTATTACTCTGTATCTCTCTCTCTAACACCAAAGACACTACATGTTACCTTCAAAGATCTGTGTGTGTACACGCCACTTCTCTCTAATCCTTCATCCGCTTTATAATGGTACCACTGAGTTTATATTGTTTCACCTCATATTTCCTACCCAAATGTCTCACTTCACACTTCATTGTGTTAAATTACATCTGCCATGTTCCTGTCCATTTCACCAGTCAGTCTCTGTCCTCCTGAAGTCTGTTACTATCCTTCAGACTGTTTATTAACATTTCTGAGTTTCCAGCCCTCTGAAAACTTTGACATTATCCTCTCTGTACACAAGCCCATTGCATTAACATACAGCAACAGTGATTCCAACAGTAACCCTGCAGAACCCCACTGTGTACTTCCCTCCAGACTGATCAACAACCATTCTCTACTCCTCTCTGCTTTCTGTCACAGAGCTAATTTCCTGCATGCTGGCATTGAAAATAAAAAAAAGGACTTCCATTTATGTAACGCCTTCATGATCACTGCATGTCCCAAAGCGATTTACAACCAACGAGTAGTTTTTAACGTTTAGTCAGTCTTGTAAATGCAGGAAAAACAGAGTCAATTTCCGCACAGCAAGATCCCACAAGTAGCAGTGTGATCATGACCAGATCTGTTTTTGTGATGTTGAATTGAGGGGTAAATGTTGACCAGGACACTGGAAATAATTCCATGGGATCTTTACATCCACCTGAGTGGGCAACACGGGGCCTGGCTTTACCTTTTCGTTGATAAGGCGGTACCTCTGACAGTGAAACACTCCCTCAGTACTGCACTGCAGTGTCAGCCTTGATTCTTGTCATCAAGTCCTGCAGTGACACTTGATCCTAGAAGCTTGTGATTGAAAGGGGAGAGAGCGACAAACTGAGCCACTGCTGACATTGGTCCTTTAATCCCATGTGTTTCTAATTTGGTAACACGGCTGTTATGTGGTAATTTATCAAACAGCTGCTGAAAGGATAGGAATATTGGGAAAGTACAGGCTGGAACAATCATAGAATCATAGAATAGCACAGCCCTGAATGATGTCATTCGGCCCATCAAGTCAGTGCTGAACCCTTTCAAAGAACAATCCAGTTAGTCCCACTCCCTGACTCTTTCACTATATCCGAACATTTTTTCTTCTTCAGATATTTATCCAATTCCCTTTTGGGATATACTATTGAATCTGTATCCATCAGCCTATCAGACAGTGCATCCCAAATCCAAACCACTCAGAAACAAAAATCCTCATGTCAGCTTCTTTTACCAATCGCCTTAAATCTGTGTCTCTGATTACCGGTCCCTTGGACATTGGAAACAGTTTCTCTTTATTTAATTTATCTAAACCCTTCCTAATGTTAAACAGCTCAATCGAATCTCCTCTGAAAGTTCTCTGCTCGAAGCAGAACAACCCCAGCTACATAACTGTCATCCCTCATGCCTGCACAAATTCTCGTAAAACAGTTCTGTACCCTCTCCGAAGGCTTCATGTCCTTCCTAAAGTGTGGTTCCCAGTATTCGACACAAGACATCAGGTGCAGCTGAACTAGTATTTTATATGTTTCACATAATGTCCTTGCTTTTGCTTTTTTTGCTTCTATTTATAAAACCGAGGATCCCATATATTTATTAACGGTTTGGCTACAACGATTTGTGTACAAATACTCCAGGTGTCTCTGTTATTTCACCACGTTTATAGTTGTACCATTTAACTTGTATTGTCTCTCCTCATTCCTCCTTTCAAAATGTATTACCTCACACATCTGCAATGCCAATTAAATATTGAGAAGATTGAAGACATTGTTTTCTGTCTCTGCTTCAAATATTTCCTAGCTACACACTCCATCCCTCTCCTTTGTAAATGTTTGAGACGAAAAGCCAAACTGTTCACACACTTGGTTACATAGTTAACCTTGAGATGCCTTGCGATGAGCTTCTGACCAAATATTCACACCATCAGTAAAATGGCTTATTTCCACCCGCGGTGGAGTTGCATTTCTGGTTAAAAAGGAAAGTAATACAATAGTGAGGAAGGATATGAGATCTGATGATGTGGAGTCTGTATGGGTAGAGCTGAGAAACAATAAGGGGCAAAATACGTGAGTGGGGGCTATATATAGACCCCCAAACTGTGGTGGTGATGTGGGAATGGTCTTAAACAGGAAATTAGAGATGCATGCGATAAAGCAACATCTGTAATTATGGGTGACTTAAATCTGCATATAGATTGGTCAAATCAAATTTGTCACAATAACGTAGAGGAGGAATTACTGGAGTGTATACGGGATGGTTTTCTGGACCAATATGTTGAGGAACCAAATAGAGAACAGGCCATCCCAGACTGGGTATTGTGTAAAGAGAGAGGAATAATTGGCAATCTAGTTGTGTGAAATCCCTTGAGGATGAGCGACCATAATATGATAGAGTTCTTCATGAAGAAAGCCAACAGTGACGTCAGAGGAGAGCTGCAAGCTGATTGGTTGGGTGAGTAGCAGCTATTAGTGCATGTAGATATCTTTAAAAAAGTGAAAAGTTTTTTTTTGTGGGAAAAGAACTCTGGTGATAAGGTGAGTACTACTGAAGTGTTTCTTTTTTTAATTCAGTGTAGTTTATTAAGAATCTTAGATTGAAGTGGGTAGAAAAAGGCCCCTCATGTAATTAGTATTTTTTTAAATTAAGGGTGTAACTAATTAATCTAAGGGTTGGTCATGACAGGAGAGTTCAGCCCCGTGATCTGCTCCTCCTGCAGTTTGTGGGAAATCAGGGATGCTTCCAGTGTCCCTAGTGAGCATGTGTGCAGGAAGTGGATCCATCTGCAACTACTGGCGACCCGCATTATGGAGATGGAGCTGCAGGAGAATTCACTGTGGAGCATCCATAATGCTGAGGAAGTCGTGGATAACATGTTTAGCGAGGTGGTCACACCGCAGATAATAGCTGCACAGGCAGAAAAGGGATGTGTGACCACCAGACAGAGTAGTAGGCACAGGCAGGTAGTGCAGGAGTCCCCTGTGGCCACCACCTCTCAAACAGATAGACCGCTTTGGATACTGTTGGCGGGGATGACCTCCCAGGGGAAAGCAGCAACAGCCAGGTCCATGGGACCACAGAGGGCTCTGCCGCACAGCAGGGCAGGAAAAGGGGTGTAAGAGCTATCGTGATAGGAAATTCTATTGTAAGGGGTGCAGGTAGGCGTTTCTGTGGCCGCAAAAGAGGCACCAGGATTGTATGTTGCCTCCCTGCTGCGAGGGTCAAGGATGTCTCGGATTGGCTGCAGGAAATTCTGAAAGGAGAGAGTGAGCAGCCAGAGGTCGTGGTTCATATTGGTGCTAACGACATAGATAGGAAGAGAGATAAGGTCCTGCAAAGTGAATATAGGGAGTTAGGCAGAAGGTTAAAAAGTAGAACCTCTAGGGGTAATCTCAGGATTTGGCCTAACCATCAGCCTCAAGAAAATGAACATCATGGGACAGGATGTCAGAAATGCTCCATCCATCAATATCGGCGGCCACGCTCTGGAAGTGGTTCAAGAGCTCACCTACCTAGGCTCAACTGTCACCAGTTACCTGTCTCTAGATGCAGAAATCAACAAGTGCACGGGAAAGGCTTCCACTGCTATGTCCAAACTGGCCAAGAGAGTGTGGCAAAATGGCGCACTGACACGGAACACAAAAGTCCGAGTGTATCAAGCCTGTGTCCTCAGTACCTTGCTCTATGGCAGCGAGGCCTGGACAACGTATGTCAGCCAAGAGCGACGTCTCAATTCAGTCCATCTTCCCTGCCTCCGGAGAATACTTGGCATCAGGTGGCAGGACCTTATCTCCAACACAGAAGTCCTCGAGGCGGCCAACATCCCCAGCTTATACACACTACTGAGTCAGCGGCGCTTGAGATGGTTTGGCCACGTGAGCCGCATGGAAGATGGCAGGATCCCCAAAGACACTTTGTGCAGCGAGCTCGCCACTGGTATCAGACCCACCGGCCGTCCATGTCTCTGCTTTAAAGACGTCTGCAAATGCGACATGAAGTCCTGTGACATTGATCACAAGTCGTGGGAGTCAGTTGCCAGCGATCGCCAGAGCTGGCGGGCAGCCATGAAGGAGGGGCTAAAGTGTGGCAAGTCGAAGAGACTTCACAGTTGGCAGGAAAAAAGGCAGATGCGCAAGGGGAGAGCCAACTATGTAACAGCCCCGACAGACAAATTTTTCTGCAGCACCTGTGCGAGAGCCTGTCACTCGGGCATTGGCCTTTTTAGCCACTCCAGGCGCTGCTGCACAAACCACTGACCACCTCCAGGCGCGTATCCATTGTCTCTCGAGGTAAGGAGGCCAAAGACAAAGAAGAAGAAGAATCTCAGGATTACTCCCTGTGCCACGTGCTAGTGAGGATAGGAATAGGAGGATTAAGGAAATGAAAGTGTGACTGAAGAGCTGGTGTAGGCGGGAGGGCTTCAGCGACTTGGATCATTGGGATCTCTTCTGGTGCAGAGGTGACCTGTTGAAGAGGGTTGGATTGCATCTAAACTGGAAGGGGACCAATATCCTTGCGGGGAGGTTTGTTAGTACTACTCGGGAGGGTTTAAACTAGTCTTGCAGAGAGGTGGGACTCAAAGTAGTAGTCTCTCCGATGACATAGTTAAGGTAAATGTTGAGGTTAATGCAAGCATGTCCAGTAGGCTGGCCTGGCAGTGGCCTGACAGGGAGCGTGGAAGGTCTGGTCGACTAAACTGCAAGTGGTTAGCACCGCAGCCTCACAGCTCCAGGGACCCGGGTTCGATTCTGGTTACTGCCTGTGCGGAGTTTGCAAATTCTCCCTATGTCTGCGTGGGTTTCCTCCGGGTGCTCCGGTTTCCTCCCACATGCCAAAGACTTGCAGGTTGATAGGTTAATTGGCCATTATAAATTGCCCCTAGTATAGGTAGGTGGTAGGGAAATATATTGGGACAGGTGGGGATGTGATAGGAATATGGGATTAGTGTAGGATTAGTATGAATGGGTGGTTGATGGTCGGCACAGACTCGGTGGGCCGAAGGGCCTGTTTCAGTGCTGTATCTCTAAACTAAACTACTTTAATGCAAGAGGCCTTACAGGTAAGGCAGATGAACTCAGAGCATGGATCAGTACATGGGATTGTGATATTATAGCTATTACAGAAACGTGGTTGAGGGATAGGCAAGACTGGCGGCTCAATGTTATGGGGTACCGATGCTTCAGTTGGAGGGAAGAGAGGATGGGGAGTTGCACAATTGATTAGGGAGCACATCACGGCAGTAGTTAGAGAGGATATCCCGCGGGGAACGTCCAGTGAGGCCATATGAGTGGAGCACAGAAATAAGCAAGAGGTGATCTCTTTGATGGGATTATACTATAGGCCCCCCAATAGTCAGAGGGAATTGGAGGAGCATATATGTAGGGAAATCACAGATAGGTGTAGGAATTATAAGGTTGTAATAGTAAGTGATTTTAACATTCCTAATATTGACTGGGACTGCCTTGGTGCCAAGGGATCAGATGGGCAAGAATTTGTTAAGTGTGTCCAGGATAGTTTTATGAAACAGTATGTGGATGGCCCTACGAGAGAAAAGGCTACACTCGACCTCCTCTTTGGAAATGAGGATGGGCAGGTGGATGATGTGTTAGTGAGGGAGCACTTTGGGACCAGTGACCATAACACTATTAGCTTCAAGATAGTTATGGATGAGGATAGGACTGGTCCTCAGGTTGAAGTCCTAAATTGGAGGAAGGTTAATTTTGATGGCATCAGACAGGAACTCTCCAAAGTTGAATGAAAGGGGCTGTGTACAGGTAAAGGGACGTCTGGCAAGTGGGAGGCTTTTAAAAGAGAGATAGTAAGAGTTATGGGCTGGCATATTCCTGTTAGATGGAAGGGCAAGGCTGGCAAGTTTAGAGAACCTTGGTTGATGAGGGATGTTGAGGGTCTGGTCAGGACAAAGAAGGAGGCATATGTCGGGTATAGGCAGCGGGGATCAAACGAGTCCCTCCAGGAGTACAGTGGATTTAGGAGTACACTCAAGAAAGAAATTAGGAGGGAGAAAAGGGGCCATGAGATTTCCCTGGCAGATAAGATAATGGAGAATCCTAAAATATTCTTTAAGTATATTAAGAGTAAAAGGGTAGCCAGGGAGAGAGTCGGTCCCCTTAAGGATAAGTGTGGTAATCTACGTGTGCAGCCACGGGAAATGGGCGAGGTCTTAAATGAATATTTCTCGTCTTGATTTACCATGGAGACAACATGGAAGCTAGTGAGTTCAACGGAGGGAACAGTGATATCCTGGAGCATATCAACATTACAAAGGAGCATGTGTTGGAGGTTTCGAAGCGCATTAAGGTAGATAAATCCCCAGGGCCTGACCAGGTGTATCCTAGGATGCTATGGGAAGAAAGGGAGGAAATTCCTGGATCCCGAGCAGAGATTTTTGCATTATCATTAGCCATGGGTGACGTACCGGAAGACTGGAGGATAGCTAATGTTGTGCCTTTATTTAATAAGGGCAGCAGTGATAAGCCAGGGAACTACAGGCTGGTGAGCCTTACATCAGTGGTGGGAAAGTTACTGGAAGGGATTCTGACAGACAGGATTTATATGCATCTGGAAAGGCAACGTCTGATTAGGGATGGTCAGCATGGCTTTGTGCATGGGAATCATGTCTCAGGAATTTGATTGCGTTTTTTGAGGAGGTGACCAAGAGGATTGA
This sequence comes from Heterodontus francisci, assembly GCF_036365525.1. Classification (NCBI taxonomy): domain Eukaryota; kingdom Metazoa; phylum Chordata; class Chondrichthyes; order Heterodontiformes; family Heterodontidae; genus Heterodontus; species Heterodontus francisci. The sequence continues at coordinate 3,085,184 of NW_027140852.1, forward strand.
CGAGGGCAGGGCGAAGGAGGTTGTCTACATGGACTTTAGCAAGGCCTTTGACAAGGTCCCGCATGGTCGGCTGGTCCAGAAGGTTCAAACACATGGGATCCAGGATGTGCTAGCCAATTGGATACAAAATTGGCTTGGTGATCGGATGGTAGTGGAGGGTTGTTTTTCAGATTGGAGGCTGGTGACCAGTGGTGTGCCACAGGGATCGGTTCTCGGTCCTCTCTTGTTTGTCATATATATTAATGACTTGGATATGAATGTAGGGGGCATGATTGGTAAGTTTGCAGATGATACAAAAATTGATGGAATAGTAGAAAGTGAAGAAGGTTGTCTAAGGTTACAACAGGATATAGATAAACTTGGAAAGTGGGCAAGGGATTGTAAAATGGAATTTAATGCAGACAAGTGCGAAGTGATGCATTTTGGGAAGTTGAACAAGTGCAGTACATATACAGTGAATGACAGGGCCTGGGGAGTGTTGTTGAGCAGAGAGACCTTGGGATGCAACTGCATAGTTCCCTGAATGTGGCAACACAGGTTGACTGGGTGGTGAAGAAGGTGTATGGCATGCTTGTCTTCATCAAATGCGGCATGGAGTACAAGAGTTGGGACGTCATGTTACAGTTGTACATAACTTTGGTTATTCCGCATTTGGAGTACTGTGTGCAGTTCTAGTCGCAGCACTACAGGAAAGATGTGATTAAGCTAGAGAGGGTGCAGAAAAGATTCATCAGGATGAAGCCTAGTTTGGAGGGCTTGAGTTATAAAGAGAGATTGGGTAGGCTGGGTCTGTTTCCCCTGGAGCAAAGACGGCTGAGAGGGGATATGATGGAGGTATATAAAATTATGAGAGGCATAGACAGAGCAGGTAGCCAGAGTCTGTTTCCCATGGTAGGGGTGACTAAAACTAGAGGGCATAGATTTCAGATGAAAGGGAGGAGGTTTAAAGGGGATTAAAAGGGTAATTTTTTCACACAACGAATATTGCGAATCCGGAATGAGCTGCCAGAGGAGGTGGTGGAGGCAGGAACAGTAGCCACATTTAAGAGTCATCTGGACAGGTATTTGAATGAGCAAAGCATAGACCGATATGGAATTAATGCAGGCACGTGGAACCAGTACAGATCGGCATTCTGGTCGGCATGGACGCAGTGGGCCGAAGGGCCTGTTTCTATGCTGTACGAATCTATGACTCCAAGATGGAGAGTGACGTCGTTAATTCTGAGACTAGGGTCGTGAATCTTAATAAAGCAAAGTATGAAGGTATGAGGCACGAGTTGGCTATGATGGATTTGGAAACGTTACTTAAAGGGATGATGGAGGAAAGGCAATGGCAATATTCAAAGAGGGCATTGATGAACTGCAACAAATGTTTACTCCTGTCTGGCGCAAAAGTAAAATGGGAAAGGTAGCCAAACCATGGCTTAGAAGGAAAATTAGAGATAGTGTTAGATTCACGGAAGAGGCATATACATTTGACAGAAAGAAGCAACAGACCTGAGGATTGGGAGCAGTTTAGGAGGACCAAGGGATTGATTAATAAGGGAAAAATAAAGTACATGGGGAAGCTTGCGGGGAACATACAACCTGACTGTAAAGGTTTCTGTAGGTATGTGAAGAGGAAAGGATTGGTTAAGACAAATGTAGGTCCTTACAGTTAGAAACATGGGAATTTATTATGGGAAACAAAGAAATGGCTAACCAACTAAATGCATACTTTGATTCTGTCTTCACAAAGGATGGCACAAATATCTTACCAGAAATGTTGGGGAACACAGGGTTTAGTGAGAGGAAGGAACCGAAGGAAATCAGTATTAGTAGAGAAATTGTGTTGGGGAAGTTGATGGTATTGAAGGCCGATAAATCCTCAGGGCCTGATAATCGACATCCCAGATTACTTAAAGAAGTGGCACAGGAAATAGTGCTTGCATTGGTGGTCATCTATCAAGATTCTATAGACTTTGGAACAGTTCCAGCTGATTGGAGGGCAGCTAATGTAACCCCACCATTTAAAAATGGAGGTAGAAATAAAGCAGGGCATTATAGACAAGTCAGCCTGACGTCGGTAGTGGGGAAAATTCTAGAGTCCATTATCAAAGTTTTTATGGCAGAGCACTTGGAAAACAGTGTTAGAATCGGATAGAGTCAGCATGGATTTACGAAAGGGAAATCATGCTTGATAAATCTATTAGAATTCTTCGAATATGTAACTAATAGAGTGGATGATGGGGAGCCAGATAATGTGGTTTATTTGGACTTTCAGAAGGCTTTCGACAAAGTCCCACATAAGAGATTAGTGAGTAAAGTTAAAGCGCATGGGATTAGTGGTAGTGTATTGCGATAGATAGAAAATTGGTTGGCAGATGGAAAAAAAGAGTAGTGATAAACGGATCTTTTTCCAAATGGCAGGCAGTGATTAGTGGGGTACCACAGGGATCGGTTCTAGGACCCCAGCTATTCACACTCCATATTAATGATTTAGATGAGGGAACTAAATGTAATATCTCCAAATTTTCAGAAGACACAAAACTGGGTAGGAGGGTGAGTTGTGAGGAGGATGCAGAGAGGCTTCAGGGTGATTTGGACATGTTGAGTGAGTGGGCTATTGCATGGCAGATGCAGTATAATGTGAATAAATGTGAGGTTATCCACTTTGGTAGCAAAAACAGGAAGGCAGATTATTATCTGAACAGCTACAAACTGAGAGAGGGGAATATGCAGCGAGACATGGGTGTTCTCGTACACCAGTCACTGAAGGTAAGCATGCAGGTGCAACAGGTGGTAGAAAAAGGTGAATGTTATGTTGGCCTTCATAGAGACAGGATTCGAGTACAGGAGCAGGGATGTTTTGCTGCACTGATACTGGGCCTTGGTGAGGCCGCACTTGGATATTGTGTGCAGTTTTGGTTTCCTTCTCTGAGAAAGGATGTTCTTGCTACAGAGAGAGAGTGCAACGAAGGTTTATCAGACTGATTCCTGGGATGGCGGGACTCACGTATGAGGAGAGTTAGGATTATATTCGCTGGAGTTCAGAAGAGTGAAGAGGGATCTCATAGAAACCTATAAAATTCTAACAGGATTTGACAGGGTAGTTGCAGGAAGGATGCTCCCGATGGAGGGGGAGTCCAGAACCAGGGGTCATAGTCTAAGGATACGGGGTAAACGTTTCAGGACTGAAATGAAGAGAAACCTCTTCACCCAGAGAGTGGTGAGCCAGTGAAATTACGTCATCACTCCCATATCCAAGAGGGATTGGAATATGATGGCCAGTGCCTCTGCTACTTCCACCATTCCATCCCTCAGCAACCCTCATGCATCCCATCCAGACTGGGTAAATTATCTACTTTATTGTGGTACAAAAAGTGCTGTATTGAAAAGGGTTAACTGAATCTGTTGGTTTAGTGTCTGTAATTAATGTCAGTCTCCATGGACCCTAATTGTGTCATTGAAAATTTTCCATCTTCTATTAATAAGGGGCTTCCATGTGTTATCCCATCGTTTCAGCCGGAACATCAGCCCCGGCACAACAGAGATCAGTGGCTCCAGAGAGAGAGAAAGGATAGATCAGAATCTGAGAACAAAAGACTGGAATGTAAGAACACGTGGTCAGAATCTGAGAATAATAGATTGGAATGTTGCAGCACTTGGGCAGAATCTGAGAATAATAGATTGGAATGTTACAACAATGGGTCAGAATCTGAGAACAATAGATTGGAATGTTACAACAATGGGTCAGAATCTGAGAACAATAGATAGGAATGTTACAACAATGGGTCAGAATCTGAGAACAATAGATTGGAATGTTACAACAATGGGTCAGAATCTGAGAACAATAGATGGGAATGTTACAACAATGGACAGGAGTTTATCCTCGGAACTTTACTACCTTTCCACATATTATGATCGGTACTCATTAAACTTCCGTATCTATCTCGCACTGAAGATTATTCAATACATTTACTATCCCATCCTGGCTATTATTGGTGTCCCTGGTAAGTCTCTCTATCTAGCTATTAATTCTATAAACCAAGTTTAACAGCATTATTGCTCCTGTAATTTACTCTGCCCTTTTTGCTGCCGTTGTATTCCTGGTGAATATGTCCAGCTATTCGCTCTATAAGCCATTGCCAACTGTATTACAGTTCTTGTCATTTAATCTCTCATCTTTGCTCCTGTTGCTGTCTCTATTTCCGTCTAGGAGATCTGTAAACCCTGTTTTACTGAAATGCTGTTCTGTTATGTAAATTTTGGGAAGACTGAAGCCAGTGTCATTGGTCTCCATCACAAACTCCATCCCCTATCTGTGAGACAAATACACCACCCTGCCCAATACGGAGGCTGAACCAGATTGTTTGCAATCGGTGTGTTCTATTTAAACCTGAGCTGAGTCCATCTCCATATTCTCTCCATTACCAACCCTGTCTACGACCACCTCTGTCATATCCCCCATCTCCACCTCTGTCTCAGCCAATCTGCTGCATAAACCCTCACCTGTACCTTTGTTAAATCCACACTTGACTATTCCAATTCTATCCTGGTCACCCTCCCAGTTATAAACCTCCATAAACCACAGCCCATCCCGATCTCTGCTGCCTGTATCCTAACTCACACCAAATCCCGATCACCCATCACCCCTGTGCTCACTGATCTACATTGGCTCCCGGTCTGGCAGCACCTTAATTTTAATATTCTCATCCTTGTGTTTGAATCCCTCCATGGCCTCACCCCTCCAATTAGTCCCATTCTCCTGCCCATTCTCATATTCCTGAAAATGTTTTGACTTCAATCTTTTCTCATTTCTCCTTTTAAAGTGAATTCCTTTCCCTCTGTATCTGTCCTGAGCCACTATTTGGACTCTATAGCACTACTGGTGCTGACGGTACAGAAGCTGGGATCCATAGAGAGATGTGAGCTGCTCAGCCAGGCACTTCCAGTGCGGCCTGCACAGTGCCCCATGCCGGGCAGGGATCTAGTTCAATCGTACCATGTATGTGTTGTTGCACTGAGGATGGTTTTAAATGTGATGTCAATATACCAAACCGGCAGCTTTGATGTACGTCTTTGAAACTTGGTCTGTGCATGTCCACTGACTGCTTGTGTTAGTCACTCTCAGCTGAACATATATTCAGCAGCCTGAGGATTATGCATAACATAACATCTAGTATTATTTAAAAGGACCAGGCATCCAACTTACAGGTGAGGGGCTTTTGACTTACTTCTATTATTGTAAAGTTAGTGGAGGTGCTGTGGATGGTTTGTTGGAGGTCGTGTTGTGAGCTGCTGCAGACATTCAGGGAGGACAGAGGATTTGGTGACCCAACTCTGCACGAAGCATGGCCTATCAGGGGAAAACAGCAGCAGCCAGAGCAGTGGCACCACGGCTGGCACGGTTGCTCAGCAGGGAGGGACAAAGCGCAGAAGAGCAATAGTTATAGGGGACTTTATAGTCAGGGGCACAGATATGCCCTTCTGTGGACGTGAACGAGTCTCCAGGATGGTATGTTACCTCCCTGGTGCCAGGGTCAAGGATGTCTCTGAACGGACAGGGGGCATTCTGAAGGGGGAGGGTGAACAGCCAGAGGTTGTGGTACACAACGGTAGCAATGACATAGGCAGGAAGAGTGATGAGATCCTGCAGGGGGAGTTTAGGAAGTTAGGCAGTAAGTTACAAAACAAGACCTCGAGGGTTGTAATCGCTGGATTCCTCCCTGTGCCACGTGCCAGTGAGGCTAGAAATAGGAAGATAGTGCAGCTAAACACGTGGCTGAGCAGCTGGTGTAGGAGGCAGGGTTTCAGATATCTGAACCATTGGGCTCCCTTCAGGGACAGATGGGACTTGGACAAGAAGGACGGGTTGCATCTAAACTGGAAGGGCACTAATATCCTGGCTGCAAGGTTTGCTAGCGTCACTCGGAAGGGTTTAAATTACTGTGGCAGGGGGGTGGGAACCAGAGCAAGAGAACAGCTAGTGAAATAAATGAGGAGGACATAGTAAATAAGGCCAGTAGGACGAAGAGGAAGAGCAGGCACTGAGATGTTGCTGAGTACAGCGGGACTGGTGGTCTGAAGTGCATTTGTTTCAATGCGAGAAGTATAACAGGTAAGGCAGATGAACTTAGAACTTGGATTAGTACTTGGAAATATGATGTTGTTGCTATTACAGAGACTTGGTTGAGGGAAGGGCAGGATTGGCAGCTAAATGTTGCAGGCTTTAGAAGCTTCAGGCGGGATAGAGGGGAATGTAAAAGGGGTGGGGGAGCTGCATTACTGCTTAAGGAGAATATCACAGCTGTACTGCGGGAGGACACCTCAGAGGGGTCATGCAGCGAGGCAATATGTGTGGAGCTCAGGAATAGGAAGGTTGCAGTCACGATGTTGGGGGTTTACTACAGGCCTCCCAACAGCCAGCGGGAGGGAGAGGAGCAGATATGTAGACAGATTTTGGAAAGATGTAAAGGTAAAAGGGTTGTGGTGGTGGGTGATTTTAACTTCCCCAATATTGACTGGGATTCGCTTTGTGCGGCTTGGATGGGGCAGAACTTCTGAGGAGCATCCAGGCGGGCTTCTTGAAACAGTATGTAGATAGTCCAACTCGGGATGGGGCCATTCTGGACCTGGTATTGTGGAATGAGCCCGGCAAGGTGGTCGAAGTTGCAGTGGGGGAACATTTCCGGAACAGTGGCCATAATTCCATAAGTTTTAACGTACTTGTGGATAAGGATAAGAGTAGTCCTCGGGTGAAGGTGCTAAATTAGGGGAAGGCTAATTACAACAATATTCGGCAGGAACTGAAGAATTTAGATTGGGGGCGGCTGTTTGAGGGTAAATCAACATCTGACATGTGGGAGTCTTTCAAACGTCAGCTGATTAGAATCCAGGACCAGCATGTTCTGGAAGAAAGACAAGTTTGGCAAGTTTCGGGAAGCTTGGATAACACGGGATATTGTAAGCCGAGTCAAAAAGAAAAAGGAAGCATTTGTAAGGGCTGGAAGGCTAGGAACAGACGAAGCACTTGAGGAATATAAAGACAGTAGGAAGGAACTTAAGCAAGGAGTTAGGAGGGCTAAAAGGGGTCATGAATAGTCATTGGCAAACAGGATTAAGGAAAATCCCAAGGATTTTTATACATATTTCAAGAGCAAGAGTGTAACCAGGGAAAGGGTTGGCCCACTCAAGGACAGAGATGGGAATCTATGTGTGGAGCCAGAGGAAGTGGGCGAGGTACTAAATGAGTACTTTGCATCAGTATTCACCAAAGAGAAGGACTTGGTGGATGATGAGCCCAGAGAAGGGAGTGCAGATAGTCTCAGTCATTTCATTATCATAAGGAGGAGGTGTTGGGTGTCTTGCAAAGCATTAAGGTAGATAAGTCTCCAGGGCCTGATGGGATCTACCCTAGAATACTGAGGGAGGCAAGGGAAGAAATTGCTGGCGCCTTGACAGAAATCTTTGTATCCTCGTTTGCTACAGTTGAGGTTCCAGAGGACTGGAGAATAGCCAATGTTGTTCCTTTGTTTAAGAAGGGTGGCAAGGATAATCCAGGAAATTATAGGCCGGTGAGCCTTACGTCAGTGGTAGGGAAACTATTAGAGATTATTATTCCGGACATGATTTACTCCCATTTGGAAACAAACGAACTCATTAGCGAGAGGCAGCATGGTTTTGTGAAGGGGAGGTCGTGTCTTACTAATTTGATTGAGTTTTTTGAGGAAGTGACGAAGATGATTGATGAAGAAAGGGCAGTGGATGTTATCTGTAATGACTTTACTAAAGCCTTTGACAAGGCCCCCCTTTGGCAGACTGGTACGAAAGGTGAAGTCACACGGGATCAGAGGTGAGCTGGCAAGATGGATACAGAACTGGCTCGGTCAAAGAAGACAGAGGGTAACAGTGGATGGGTGTTTTTTCTGAATGGCGGGATGTGACTAGTGGTGTTCCGCAGGGATCACTGCTGGGACCTTTGATGTTTGTAGTATATATAAATGATTTGGAGGAAAATGTAGCTGGTCTGATTAGTAAGTTTGCGAACGACACAAAGGTTGGTGGAGTTGCGGATAATGATGAGGATTGTCAGAGGATACAGCAGGATATAGATCAGGTGGAGACTTGGACGGAGAAATGGCAGATGGATTTTAATCCGGAAAAATGTGAGGTGATGCATTTTGGAAGGTCGATTGCAGGTGGGAGGTGTACAGTAAATGGCAGAACCCTTAGGAGTATTGACAGGCAGAGAGATCTGGGCGTACAGGTCCACAGGTCACTGAAAGTGCAACACAGGTGGATAAGGTAGTCAAGAAGGCATACGGCATGCGTATCTTCATGGGTCGGTGCGTAGAGTATAAAAATTGGCAAGTCATGTTGCAGCTGTACAGAACCTTAGTTAGGCCACACTTGGAATATTGCATGCAATTCTGGTCGCCACACTACCAGAAGGATGTGGAGGCTTTGGAGAGGTAGCAGAGGACGTTTACCAAGATGTTGCTTGGTCTGGAGGGCATTAGCTATGAGGAGAGGTTGGAAAAACTCGGATTGTTTTCAATGGAACGACGGAGGTGCAGGGGCGACATAATAGAGGTTTACAAAGTTATGAGCGGCAAGGACAGAGTGGATAGTCAGAAGCTTTTTCCCAGGGTGGAAGAATCAGCTACTAGGGGACATAGGTTTAAGGTGCGAGGGGTAAAATTTAGAGGGGATGTGCGAGGCAGGTTTTTTACACAGAGGGCGGTGAGTGCCTGGAACTTGCTGCCGGGGGAGGTGGTGGAAGCAGATACCATAGCGACGTTTAAGAGACATCTTGACAAATACATGAATAGGAAGGGAATAGAGGGATATGGGCCCCGGAAGTGAAGAAGGTGTTAGTTTCGGCAGGCATCAAGATCGGCGCAGGCTTGGAGGGCCGAATGGCCTGTTCCTGTGCTGTACTGTTCTTTGTTCTTTGTTCTTGACTGTAGTTACAATGTCCCTGGGTCTGTATCGTGATCAACAAATGGAGCAGAGGCTGCAGAAAGGGGAAGCTCTGTAAAAAGGGAGGAGGAGCGGGTTCTGCCCGCTTATATTTAAACCTGAGCTGAGGTCATCTCCATATTCTTTCCATCACCAACCCTGCCTACTCACACCTTTGTAATATCACCCATCTCCACTCCTGCCTCAGCCCATCTGCTGCATAAACCCTCATCCGTGTCACTGTTAGATCCACAGTTGACTATTCCAATTCTATCCTGGTCACCCTCCCAGTTATAAACCCCCATAAACCACAGTTCATCCAGCACTCTGCTGCCTGTATTCGAACTCACACCAAATCCTGATCACCCATCACACCTGTGCTCACTGATCTACATTGGCTCCCAGTCTGGCAGCACCTTAATTTTAATATTCTCATTCCTGTGTTTGAATCTCTCCATGGCCCACCCCTCCAGTTAGTCCCATTTCCTTGTCCATTTCCCATATTCCTGCAACTCTTTTGACTTCAATCTTTTTTCAGATCTCCTGATAATGTGAATTTATTTCCCTCTGTATCTGTCCCGAGCCCCGATTTTGGACTCTGCAGCACTACTGGTGCTGACGTTACAGAAGCTGGGATCCATAAAATGATGAGAACCGCAGAGCCGACCACTGCTAGTGCACAATACCCCATGCTGGGAAGGGCTCCAGCAAACTCGTATCATCTATGTTCCATTCGTGTGGTCTTCACAGCTGGCCAATTCTAGTGTGGCCTGCACAGTGTCCCAATCTGGGCAGGGCTCTAGCTCAATCGTACCATATATATGTTGTTCCTTTGAGGATGGAGTTGAAAGTGATGTCAATGTACCATACCGGGAACTTTGATGTACGTCTTTGAAACTTGGTCTGTGCATGTCCACTGACCGCCTGTGTTAGTAACTCTCAGCTGATATACATTCAGCAGCACGAGGAACTCCCTGCAGTGTTATTTAAAAGTACCAGGCATTCAACTTACAGGTGAGGGGCTTTTGGCTTACTTCTGCTATTGTAAAGTTAGTGGAGGTGCTGTGGATGGTTTCCTGGAGGTTGTGTTGTGAGCTGCTGCAGACATTCAGGGAGGACAGAGGATTTGGTGACCCAACTATGGACGAGGTACAGGGACTGTAGTTGCAGTGTCTCTGGGTCTGTAACATGACCAACACATGGAGCAGAGGCTGCAGAGAAGGGAAGCTCTGTAAAGAGGGAGGAGGAGTGGGCTCTTCCCTACCCACCCCGGGTTTTCCAGGAGCACTTTTCCTATCTGCACCTAACCCAGGAGCAGTCTGTGAGGTAACTCTGATTCAATAAGGAGGTGGTCACAGAGCAGCGTCACCGCCTGTAACACAACCTGGATCCTCAAACCAGGGTGAGGACGGAGTTGTCAGTGGCTGTTAAGGTCACAGTTTCATTAATCTTCTCTTTATCTGAATCTTTCCAGGCAGCAGCAGGAGACATATCCAACATAGAGTCATAGAGAGTGATAGATACATTTATGACATGGAAGAAGGCCATTCGGCCCCTCGGTGCCCGCTCCCTGTGGAACAATCCAGTCAGTCCCATTCTCCCAGTCAGTACCCGTATCCCTGCAAGATCATCTCCTTCGGGTGTCCATCCAGTATCCTTTTGAAGTCATTGCCTCTAATGATGAAGCCCAAGATCTGACATGCTTCTCTAAACACTCTCCTAATATGTCCTGCCAACTTCAAAGATCAATGCATATGCAGCCCCAGGTCCCTCTGTTCGTGCACAATCTTTAGAACTGTGTCATTAAGTCCATATTAACTTCCTATTCCTTCTGACAAAATACATCACCTCACACTCCTCTGTATGAAATTCCACCTGCCACTTCTCTGTCCATTCTGCTAGCCTATCTGTATCCTGCTACAGGTGGTTTGCAACATCATCACTGTTTGCCACACCTCCAAGATTGGTATCATCGGAAATTTTTGAAATTCTACTCTGTATTCCAAGATCCATGTAACTTATATATGGCAAAAAGAAAAACAGTGGTCCTAAGCACTGAACCTTGGGGAACATCACTGTCGACCATCCTCCAGTCTGAAAAACAACCATTTAACACATTTCTCTTTTTCTTGTCATCTGGACAATTTTTTTCCAATTGGATGCTATTCCATGAGCTTCAATTTTATCAACCAAGCTTCTGTGTTGTTCATCATCAAATAATTTCATAAAATCCACGTAGACAACATCCACCACATTCCCTTCATCAACCTTCTCTCATTTTCCGAATAAATTCAATTAGTTCATCATGCATGATCTGCCTTTCAGAAATCCGTGCTGACAATTCTTAATTAACTCAACCTCTCCAAGTGTGTTGTCTTTTTCCCCTGATTATTGTTTCTTAAACCTTACTCGCCACTGATGTTAAACTAACCGGCCAATAGTTGCGAGGCCTGTGTGTTGTCCATTGATAATTCTGGGAAGTGAGTGTGACCATCTATGTCATCAATTTCTCCCTCAGCAGGGAGAAGCAGGATGAGAGATCCCGTGGCTTTGTCAGGATAGCGGGATTCCTGATGTTGTCGGTGGCTCTGCCGGGCCCCCATGTCAATGGGTTGAGGTACAGGAACTGGAAGAACTCTCACTCCATTCATGTACAGTTGGTGTGTGAGCATGCCCAGTACATCATGCTGGTGAATGTCCACTATCCTGGCAGCAGACACCATACATTCATTCTGAAGCAGTCAGCCGGTCCCAACACTTCGGGGCTCCATGCAGAACCAGAATGTGGCTCCTTGGAGACAAATGAACCCCCTCTAGACACAGCTCATGTTTCTACACCCCCAAACCACCTCCCACCGTCAACTGTTAGTTACGCAATTAACGTGTGTTATGTGAGCAATGGAGTCACCAGGAACATGGTGGAACAGACCATCGGTGTGATGAAGCAATGCTTCCGATGTCTGAACCGCTCGGGGAGAGTCCTCCAGTACACACTGGAGCAGGTGTCCACGTTCATGGTGTTCTGCTGCACCCTTCATATCATCACTATCATGAGGACACAGGCATTGGCAACAGGAATCCAGAGGACACCTCAGGAGGAGGAGCAGGAGGAGACCGGGAGGATATTTCCTGGATGCCATCGACCCGGACAGGCTGTCGGAGAGTCCCTGATAAGATTCCGGTTCCGTAGGACAACTTCCCTTTCCCACCATGGATCCCCCATTCACCACCATTACACCCATCTGAGACGCCCCATCACAATGTCCCCTTGGTCTCCATCCTGCAATGAAAAACACCAACAAAAACATTTTCATTAACATCTTTATCCAACAACACATCCAATTATACAAACAAAACTGAACTATTCACCCTTGTGTATTCCCTTAGTGCCTGTCTTGTGGCTTCCCTCGACTTGGCTAGTGCTCCTACACAGTGTTTCCCCAGTGACTGCAGCATGGCTGGTGGAAGGCTGCTGACTTTCACTGGGGAGACTGCAGATGGCCTTGCAGGACGTCCTTGAGCAGCACAGGGCTTTGCAGGTTCGTAGTCGGATTGCACCACCTCGACATGGGCAGCAGCAGCCTGGGCTGGCTGATGCGGAACAGCAAGGACACTGGTGGAGTGGCAGTGAATGGAGGACAAATACTGTCATCCTGAGAGAGGACAGCAAGTTCATGCTCCACAGAGACACTGTCACTGCCAAGGGGCGACACCTCAGCAATCCTGGTAATCTACTGGATCACAGATTGCTGGACTGCTGTGAGAGCCTGCAAACCCCTTTGAACACTGAGATCTCCAGCCATGATAACAGCTGTCTGATCCTGCCTGGCAGCAAACATGGATCTCATGTCCTCAATCTGAGCTTCCACTGCAGCACTGAGACTTTGGGTGTCTGCCGTAGTGCTGCAGTGGAAGCTGAGACAATGGTATCAGACACTGTATCACGGCTGGGTCCACTAGTGCTTTCATGGAGTTAGTGACCACTTCCACAGGGGAAAGAATGGGCTTCAAACGCAGTGCAAAGTCCTGTGTGATGTTGGAGCTGGACTACTCCATGTTCCTTGACAGTGATAACAAACTGTCTGACAGACCTGTCAATGGACAAAATCTCTCAGTGTCCATATCCATCATCATTCTCCTGTATGCAGTTCCAGCAATGTTCTTATCTGAGTCCTGTGTATTATAACTCGTTTGTGACCTCACCCTCCGTTGAGCTGACACATGAACTAAATTCCAGAGTGTTGACAGAGGTAGCTATGGAAACAGTGGGTGCATGGGTGATCACCTTCTGGAATGGTTCCAGCATATTGGAAGGTCGCAAATGTCACCCCACGATTTAAGAAGGGAGGGAGAGAGAAAACGGGGAATTACAGATCTGTTAGCCTGACATCAATAGTAGGGAAAATGGTAGAATCTATCATAAAGGATGTGATAAATGGATAATTGGATAATAATGATCTGATTGTGCATAGACAACATGGATTTATGAATGGGAAATCATGTTTGATGAACCTGTTGTAGTTTTTTGAGGATATTAGTAACAGAATTGATAAAGTGGAGTCGGTGGATGTAGTATATTTGGATTTTCAGATGAATTTTTGATAAAGTCCCCCACAAGAGGTTGGTTAGTAAAATTAAAGCACATGGGATAGGACGTAATATACTGGCATGGATTAAGGATTGGTTAACAAGCATAAAACAGAGAGTAGGAATAAATGGGTTATTCTCTCTTGGGCAGGCTGTGACTAGTGGGGTAAGTAAAAAGGAAACATTTGGGTAAGTACTTGGGCCCCATCTGTTCACAATATGTATCATTGATTTGGATGTGGGGACCGGAGTAATATTCCCAAGTTTGCAGATGATACAAAAAGATGTGGGAATGTATGTGCTGTGAGGAAGGTGCAAAGCGGCTTCAAGGGAATTTGGACAGACTTCGTGGGAGGGCAAGAACGTGGCAGATGTAATATAATGTGGAAAATATGAGGTTATCCACTTTGGAAGGAGGAATAGATGTGAAGGGTATTCCTTGAATGGTAAGAAATTAGAAAGTGTAGATGTACAAAGGGATCTGGGTGTCCTTGTCAATAAGTCACTGAAGGCTGACATGCAGGGACAGCAAGCACTTAAGAAGGCTAATGGTATGTTAGCCTTTATCACAAGAGAATTTGAGTACAGGAGTAGTGATGTCTTGCTTCAATTGTATGGAACCTTGTGAGAACAGACCTGGAGTACTGTGTGCAGCTTTGTCCCCTTACTTTAGGAAGTATATTATTGCTATAGGGGGAGTGCAACGAAGATTCACTAGACTTGTTCCTGGGATGGCAGGACGGTCCTATGAAGAGATTAGGAAAACTGGGCCTGGATTCTCCAGAATTTCGAAGAATGAGATGTGATCTCATTGAAACCCACAACAGAATTAAATGGATAGATGGGTTGATGCAGCTAAGATGTCTCCCCTGGTTGGGGAGTCTAGAACCAGCAGAGACAATTTTAAAATAAGGAGGAAGTCACTTAGGACAGAGATGAGGAGACATTTCTTTCCATAGAGGGTTGTGAATCTTTGGAATTCTCTACCCCAGAGGGCTGTGGAAGCTCAGTCATTGAGTATGTTTGAAGCAGAGATTGACAGATTTCTAAATACAAATGACATAAAGGGATATGGGGATAGTGTGGTAAAAAGGAATTGAAATAGAAGATAACCCATAATCGTATTGAATGGCGGGGCAGACTAGATGGGCTGAATGGCCTACTCCTGCTCCTATGTTCCAAAGCTGCTTAACTCTTTCAAGCTGGAGGTAAGTTCGCTCAGGCTACTTTCGTAGTGTTCCGAATTTTTGGTGGTACGCTTCTGATACTATCTCATATGCATCCTGGATAGCGTTTTTAGTCATCTCAGAATCTGATGAACTTTCATCTGGCAACAGTGAATACACCTCATGAGCTTTTCCTGTTACTTTGCTTTATAAAAACAGTGTCCAGTTCTCTGCCGGCCATTTCAGCTGCTTTGCAAGTTTTTCAAAAGTGACAAAAAATTCTGCCACATGCTCCTCATTGAACTTTAGAATGAACTGGGATAACTGTAAGAGCTCAGCACATGGTCCTGAGCTATGGGCAGCTCCCTCACTAGCTGTGCCTTCACTGGGTGTACTGGGTCTTCCTCTAGTTGTTTGAGCCACCTTAACTCCCTTTCCTCCTTCTCCTTCTGGAACACTCTTACTTTTTCCCTTTCTTGACACTCACTCTGTTCTTTCTCGATCTCTCTGGATTTCTAATTCTTGTCTCTTCTGTTCTAGTTTTACCTTAGCTAACATTACTCTATCTGTTAGTGATTCTAACTCTGCTTGAGTCTTCAGCTTCAAGTGAAAAATGATTGGCCACAGGTCTTAGAATTTTGGGTTTCCTAGCTTTTGGGCGGAGAGTAATCCCTAACTGTCCAGCTACATTACTCAACTTTTCAACAGAGAGGGATTCTAAGCTGCACTGAGTTACTTCTCTCTGTATGTAACTCCTTTTATGCCAATGTAACTCGTTTATTCAAAAAGGGAGGGAGACAGAAATTAGGAAAAATTATGAGGCCCATAGATAGGGCAGAGAAGAAGAAACTGTTCCCTTAGCAGAGGTGTCAATAACCGAGGGGCATTGATTTAAGGTAAGGGGCAAGTGGTTTCGAGGAGATTTGAGGGAAAAAATATTTCACGCGGATGGTGGCTGGAATCTGGAACACACTACCTGTAAAGATGGTGGAGGCAAGAACCCTCACAACATTTAAGAAGTATTTAGATGAGCACTTGAAATGCCATAGCATACAAGGTTACAGGCCAAGTGCTGGAAAAGGGGATTAGAATGGACAGGCTTGATGGCCAGCACAGACAGAGTGGGGCGAAGGGACTGTTTCTGTGCTGCAAAACTCTGTGCATCTATGACACTTCCAATTTCTCATTTGTTGTTGCGTTATCATCACTAGAACCTCCAGATTTCTGTTACAGCCAGGTGAGGAGGGGTCCCAGGCTCTCCTCTTGTCCTATCTTTTATTTCACTGCAGCGGGGTGTATTCCTTTTTAGCAGTGGACATGCTGACCACCTCAGTGAGCATTTTACCATTTACCGTTGTTGTGATCGTGAAAGAACCAATCAGACAGGTTTTCTTGAGTTTAAACAAGAGGTGAGTTTATTATACTTAACAATCTAAACTGAATCTAAATAAAATAATAAACATACACACATTCATGCACACACACACAGACCTGCAAATCACACAGAAATAAATTATAGAGTGAGAACTAAATTTCTATTAGGATTAGAGTCCAGAATAAATTAAAAATAAACCAAAATCTGTGAGATTGGGTAATTCTGTGGTCTGCGCCTTTGCCTCCCTTATTTATAAGTGTCATGTCATCTGCAAGGGTTTAAATTATGTTGTTTTACATATAAGTTTATGTCACTTGTATATTTATCTATATGTCAGGAAGAGCACTGGTTTTAATACTGACCCCTGAGAAACAGCACTGTATTCTCCCCCTCCCCCAGTCTGAACAATGTCTGTTCACCACTTCTCTCTGCTTTCTGTCCTTGAGTCAGTGTCATATCCACTCTATCACTCTCACATTAATCCATGTGTTCCATTTTTCATAACAAGTCTATGAAATGTCATTTGATCACAGGACTTTTGATAGTCCAGATACATAACAGGAAACACACTATCCTCATCAATACTCACAGTGATGTCATCAACTAACTTGATCAAGATTATCAGACATGATTTTCCATTAACCTATCCGTACTGTTTATCATTTAATATCACATGTTTTTCCAAGAATGATATATTTTTGTATTGGCTCATGCCCTCCAGAAATTTCCAACCACCGACATTAAACTGACTGGTCAGTAGTTATCGGGTTTATCTAATGTCTCCTTATTTAAACAGCTTGTAACAGCTTTGTCATCACTCCCAGATCCAAAGAGGATTGAAAGCTTCTGGCCAGTGCCTCTGCTATTTCCACATTCCTTCCCTCAACAAACCTCATATATCCCATCTGGACTGGGTAAATCTTCGACACTATTGTGGTGTAAATAGTGTTGGATTGAAAGGTGTTAACTGAACCTGTTTGTTCATTGACTGTAATTAACGTCAGTCTCCAAGGACCCTAATTGTGTCACTGGAGAGTTTCCCTCTTCTATTAATAACGGACTCCTTCCAATGTGCTGGCTCATAGTGTGAGTGGGAGCATCACCCCCGGCACTAACAGAGATCAGCGGCTCCAGTGAGTGAGAGAGGAGAGATCAGAATCTGAGAACAATAGATTGGAATATTACAACAATGGGTCAGAATCTGGGAACAATAGATTGGAATGTTAAAACAATGGACAGCAGGAGTTTCTCCTATTGGTTTAGCCTCGTTACTGCAGATTATTTTTGGATAACATTAGATTTGCGGATCTATTATGCTCTGAAGATGATTCAAACGATTTACTATCCCATACTCGCTATTATTGGTGTCCCTGGTAAGTCTCTGTATCCAACTATTAGATCTATAAATCATATTTCACTGATTTAGTGTTCTTGTCATGTAAATCTTGGGAAGACTTAAGCCACAGTCTTCAGTCTCTGTCTCACATTCCACTCTGCATCCACTATCTGCATTCCCCTCCCTACCCAATGTCTGAGGCTGAGACAGACTGTTTGGAATCTCTTTGTTATACTTATACCTGAACTGAGTTCATTGCCATATTCCACCTATCACCAACCCTACCTGCTACTACCTCTGTAATATTACCCGTCATCACCTCTACCCATCTGCTAATAAACCCTCATCTGTGCCGTTGTTAAATCCACACTTAACTATTCCAATTCTATCCTGGTCACCCTCCCAGAAATCAACCTGATAAACAACAGCCCATCCAGAACTCTGCTGCCTAAATCCTAACTCACACCAAATCCCGATCACCCATTACTTCTGTGCTCACTGATCGACATTGGCTCCGGGCCTGGCAGCACCTAAATTTTAATATTCTCATTCTTGTGTTTGAATCCCTCCATGGCCTCACCCCTCCAATTAGTCCCATTTTCCTTGCATTTCACATATTCTTGTCAATCTTATGCTTTCAAGTCTTTTTCCAATTCCCTTTTAGAAGTGAGCTGTTTTCACTCTATTTCTTCTACTGCTGTGATTTTCACTCTATGACGTTTCACTTTATGATGGCACTGGTGCCAACGCTATGGAAACCTGGAACTATAAAATGATGTGAACTGTACAGCCGGCCACTTCTAGTGTGGCCAGCACCGTGCCCAGTGCTGGGCAGGGAACTAGCCTGGGTATGCTGTGCATGTGCTGTTAGTGTGAGGAAGGGTTTGAATTGACGTCAATCTGCCATTCCGACAGCTTTGATGTACGTCTTTAAATCTTGATCTGTGCATGTCGACTGACTGCCTGTGTTAGTCACTCTCAGCTGAACATACATTCAGCAGCACGAAGGACCCCCACTGGTGTTATTTAAAAGGACCAGGAATCCAACGTACAGGTGAGGGGCTTGTGACTTACTTTTGCTGTTGTAAAGTTAGTGGAGGTGCTGTGGATGGTTTTCTGGAGGTTGTGTTGTGAGCTGCTGCAGACATTCAGGGAGGACAGAGGATTTGGTGAACCAACTCTGGACGAGGTATGGGGACTGTAGTTACAGTGTTTCTGGGTCTGTCACATGACCAACAAATGGAGCAGAGGCTGCAGAGAGGGGAAGCTCTGTAATGAGGGAGAAGGAGGGGGCTCTGCCTTACCCACCCCGGTTTTGCAAGAGCACTTTTCCTACCTACACCTAACCCAGGAGCAGTGTGTGAGGTGACTCTGATTCAATAAAGAGGTGGTCGCAGAGCTGTGTAACATCCTGCAATACGACCTGGAGCCTCACACCAGGGTGAGGACGGAGCTGTCAGTGGCTGTTAAGGTCACAGTTTCATTGAACGTCTATGTATCTGGATTTTTAGAGGCAGGAGCATGAGACAAATCTAACGTAGGGATGTAGAAATCGATGTAGTCATAAAATAATTTCCGACATAAAAGGAGGCCATTTTACCCCTCCATGCCAGCTCAATCTGGAACAATCCAGTCATTCCCACTCCCCCTCTCAATCCCCCTATCCCTGCAAGTTCATTTCCTTCAGGTGCCCATCCAGTTTCCTTTTGAAATCATTGATTGTCTTATCTTCCACCACCCTCCTGGGCAGTGAGTTCCATCTCATTACCATCCACTGTGTAAAAAAGTTCTTACTCCTATTCCCCCTGCATCTCTTACCCAAAACCTTCCATCTGTGTCCCCTTGTCCGTGTTTCATCAGTTAATGGGAACAGATTTTCCTTGTCTATCTTATCTATCTTCTCTCAACCGATCATAATCTTGTACACTTCTTTCAAATTTCTCTCAATCTCCTTTACTCCAGGGAGAGCAACTCCATCTTCTCCAAACTAACCTTGTAACTAAAATACCCCAATCCCTGGAAGCATTCTAGTAGAATCATAGAAAGTTAAGACACAGAAAGCAGCCACTTGGCCCATCTTGTCTGCGCCAGCCAGAAAATGATCCACCTATTCTAATCCCACCTTCCAGCATTTGGTGCGTAGAGCTGCAGATTACAGCACTGAAGGTGGATATCCAGACTATTTTTGAATGAGTTGAGGGTTTCTGACTCAACTATCCTTTCAGGTAGTGAATTGCAGACCCAGCACCACCCTCATCTCCCCTCTGATCTTTCTACCAATCACTTTAACTCTATTCCCCCTCTTCGATGTTATGGTGAATAGACTCTTCACCTCCTCTCTATCCAGGTCCTTTACAATTTTGTGCATTTCAATCAGATCACCCCTCAGCCTTCTCTGTTCCAAGGAGAACAACCCCAGTCTATCTAATCTTTCTTCATAGCTGCAGTTTTCCAGTCCTGGCAGCATCCTCGTAAATCTCCTCTGTACCCTCTGGAGTGCAATTACATCCCTTCTGTACTGAGGTGACCAGAACTATACACAGTACTCACGTTGTGGCCTAACCCATGAGTTATACAGCTCCAGCCTAACCTCCCTGTTCTTGTATTCTGTACCTGGGCTAATAAAGGAAAGCATTCCATATTCCACGTTGTCGAACACTCCTGCTATCTTCAGGGATGTGTGGAAATTCAATCCAGGGTCCCTCACTTTCTCTACACTTCTCAGTATTTTGCCATTAATCCTGTATTCCTTTGCCTTGTTTCACCTCCCTAAATGCATCAGATCATACTTCTGCAAGTTGAATTCCTTTTGCCACGTTTCTGCCCATCTGACCAGGCCATCACTATCTTTCTGTCGTCTACAGCTACCCTCCTCACTCGCTACCACATGGTCAATCTTTGTGTCAAGTGCAAACGTCTTGATAATGCCCCCTACATTTAAGTCCAAATCATTAATATAGACCACAAAAAGCGAGGGATCCAGTACTGAGCCCTGCGGAACGCCACTGGAAACAGCCTTCCAGTCTCTGAAACAGCCGTCAACAATTACCCTTTCTTTCCTGCCACTGAGTCAATCTTGTATCCACCTTGATGCATTTCCCTGGATCCCGTGGGATTTTAATTTATTTTAGAGATACAGCACTGAGACAGGCCCTTCGGCCCACCGAGTCTGTGCCGACCATCAACCACCCATTTATACTAATCCTACATTAATCACATATTCCTACCACATCCCCACCTGTCCCTATATTACATCCCCACCTGTCCCTATATTTCCCTACCACCTACCTATACTAGGGGCAATTTATAATGGCCAATTTACCTACCAATCTGCAAGTCTTTTGGCTTGTGGGAGGAAACCGGAGCACCCGGAGAAAACCCACGCAGACACAGGGAGAATTTGCAAACTCCACACAGGCAGTACCTAGAATTGAACCCGGGTCGCTGGAGCTGTGAGGTTGCGGTGCTAACCACTGCGCCACTGTGCCGCCCCAATCTGATTTTCTGAACCAGTCTGCCATGTAGGACATTGTCAAAAGGCTTGCTACCATCCAAGTAGACCACATCTACTGCACTACCCTCATTTATCTTCCTTGTTACTTCTTCAAAAAATTCGACCAAGTTGGTCAAACAAAATCTTCCCTTAACAAATCCATACTGACTATCCTAAAATAAATAGAGGTGGTGAGTACAGAAGAAGGCAAGTTATTGTGAACCTTTATAAAGCTCTGGTTAGGCCCCAACTGGAGTGCTGCATCCAGTTCTGTTCACCACACATTCGGAAGGATGTGAGTGTCCTTGACAGGGCGCAGAGGAGATTTACCAGAATCGTTCCAGGGATGGAGGATTTTAGCTACAAGGTTACTCTTGAAAAGCCTATATTATTTTCCTTGGAGTAAAGGAGATTGAGGGGAGATTTGATAGAGGTATACATGATGATGACTTGTTTGGAAAAGGTAGAAGGGAAAAGATGTTCCCATTAGTTAATGGTACAAGGACTAGAGTTCAGGTGGTGGAACAGAGATACAGGGGGATGTGATGAACAACTTTTTTACACAGCGAGTGGGAATGGCCTCTAAAGTCACTGCCTACGAGGGTGGTGGAAGGAGTGATGGTGAATGATTTCAAAAGGATATTGGATGGACACGTGAGGGAAATAAACTTGCAGGAATATGGAGACAGAGCTGAGGAATGAGACTGACTGGATTTATCTAGGAAGAGCTGGCATGGACTCGATGGTTTGAGTGGCCTCATTCTGTGCTCAAATGACTATGACTCTCTGACAGGGGATTACTATTACTACTGCTTTCCTATACTGGGAAAGTTTATCATGGACTGGGCAGTATCACCCGTGATGTAAGTGGCCAGAACGTGGTTAATAAATGTCTTTCACAAACAGAGTAAATCAGTTCAGACCCACTCACAATTCTGGAGTCATTCACAATGGGGAGTAGTTTCTCCTGGTTTTCTCTACACAGGACAGCAACCAGGCTTTTCACTGTGTCCTCCACCTCCATGTGGAAAATCTTGCCAGTGTTAGGTGGGATAAGGCGCGTTACCTGGGCGACAGCTTTCTTCAGTTGTACTGCTTCTTCCGTGCTCTTTTCAGTCCAACCGGGTTAAAACTGGTCAATATCACCATTAGGTAGTTCATAAAGTGGAGTCACAGTCTCTGCAAATCGAGGGATGAAGGTCCACTAATACCCCACCAGCCTGAATATAGGGCACTGGGCAGTCTTTGAGGTGGACAGTTGTAGATGCTGGATGGTCTCGACCTGATGTTGGTCTGGGCTGATGCTGGATGATCCAATCTGGACACCTAGAATGGTGACACAACCTTGCACCAGCTGGGCCTTACGTGGATGGTCTTTTCGTCCAGCTCCCAAAGCAACTGCAGTAGTTCCTGTGAAAGGGTTAAATGTGTGGACACGGTCTGTGGTGATGAGGAGGAGATCATTGACATATTGCACAAAGCAGGAAGACTGTGAAAAGCTCAGAAGGCCCCCGGTTATACGTTTGTGGAAAATAGTGGGGTTATTGTGGAACTCCTTGTGACCGACATGTCCAGAGGTATCTCTGGTCGTCAGAAGTGAATGTGAATTGAAATTGTTTCTCTAGTTTTACTGGGATACTCCAATAACCATTAGAGATATCCAGGGTGATGAAGACAGCCCTGCCGCAGGAAATCCGGGAGAGTAGGGTGGGTGTCTCTCAGACAACTGGATTCACATAGGAGTGAATGAGCTGAGTTTGAGGCTGCAGAGAGGGGAAGCTTTGTAAAGAGGGAGGAGGAGGGGTCTCTGCCCGACCCACCCCGGGTTTTCCAAGAGCAAAAAGAGCAGTGGTTCTCATACCAAACCCTGGGGAAAAACACTGTATACTCCCATCGAGTCTGAACAACAACCTTTCACCACTTCTCTCTGTTTACTGTTCCTTAGCCAATTTTATATCCACACTGTCTCTATCCCTTTAATCCATAGGGTTCAGTTTTCCTAACCTGTCCATTGAATGGCACTTGATCAAACACCTTTTGAAAGTCCATACATATAACTTCAATCACACCACCCTCATCAACCCTCTCCATTGTTTTATCAAAGAACTCCATCAAGTTTCCCTCACCACCACCTCTCTCCACTCCTCCACTGTTGTTAAATTATCAGATTGCTTATCCGACATCCAGTACTGGATGAGCAGAAATTTTCTCCAATTAAGTATTGGGAAGACTGAAGCCATTGTTTTCAGCCCCCACTCCAACTCTGTTCCCTTGCTATTGATCCCATCCCTCTCCCGAGTAACACTCTGAGATTCAGACAGTTTATTTGCAACCTTGGTGTCATATTTGGGATAAAATTAATGGGCACATGGACAAATAAGGAAAACCAGCATGTATTTGTTTGGGGAAAATTGTGTTTAACTAAATGGTTGGAATATTTTGAAGAGGTAAAAAGGAAGCTTCGTGAGGGCAATGCTGTTGCTGTGGTATAAATTGAATTCCAAAAGGCATTTGATAAAGTGTTACACAACAGACCTGTGAGCAAAGTTATAGCTCATCAAATAAAAAGGCCAGTAGCCACATGAAACTAAGCCGGTTGAGTGACAGGAGACAGAGAGTAGTGATTAATGGATGCTTTTCGGGCTGGAGAACAGTTTGCAGTGGAATCAAAACAAAATACAGCGGATGCTGGAAATCAGAAATACAAACAGAAAGTGCAGGAAATACTCAGCAGGTCTGGCAGCATCTGTGGAGAGAGAGGCAGAGTTAATGTTTCAAGTCGCTGACCTTTCATCAGAACTGGCAAAGGTTAGAAATGTAATAGGTTTTAAGCAAATAAAGTGGGGGTTTTGGGGGAAACACAAGTACAGAAAGGTGAGCATTAGAGCCGGGGTGGGGGACGGAGGGTGTTGAAATGATAAGCGAGCGGAAGTTCAGTGTCATGCCTTTGGACTGAGTGGAGGTGTTCCACAAAGCGGTCACCCAATCTGCATTTAGCCTGCTGCGGTGTTCCAGTGAATAACAACGCCAGCTCAAGGAACAGCACCTCATTGTCCGATTAGGCATTTACAGCCTTCTGGACTGAATATTGAGTTCAACAATTATTTTGTTTTAACATTTTTTGCCATGTGTCGGCCTGAAACTGGATTTGTTCTGTTGGTGCTTTTGGCTAGAGCTGTTCATTATTCTATCATTTAACACCCTCTCTGCACTAATGCTTTATCTTTCGCCACACAACAAGCACATTTTCTTTGCCTTTGCCCCAAGACCTCCTCGTCACTTAATCTCTCTGACCCTCTGTTCTATCTGCACCCCTTTTGTTCTCTTTTGCCCCACCCCTGCTTTATTTGCTTAAAATCTATTACATTTCTGACCTTTGCCAATTCTGATGAATGGTCACACACCTGAAACGTTAACTTTGTTTATCTCTCCACAGATGCTGCCAGGCCTGCTGAGTATTTCCAGCACTTTTTGTTCATATTTACGGTTTGCAGTGGAGTTCCCCAGGGATCAGTGTTGGGACCCTTTCTCTTCCTGACAAATATTAATTACCTAGACCTTGGTGTACAGGGCACAATTTCAAAGTTTGCAGAGGATGCAAAACTTGGAAGCATTGTGAACTGTGAAGAGGATAGTGTAGAACATCAAAAGGACATAGACAAGTTGGTGGAATGGACAGACAGGTGGCAGATGAAGATCAATGTGGAGAAATGTGAAGTGATTCATTTTGGTAGGAAGAACATAGAGAGACAATAGAGAATAAAGGGTGCAATTCTAAAGGGGGTGCAGGAGCAGAGGGACCTGGACGTATATGTGCATTGGTCATTGAAGGTGGCATGACAGGATGAGAGAGCAGTTAATAAAGCATATAGTATCCTGGGCTTTATTAACAGAGGCATGGGATACAAGAGCAAGGAGGTTATTTTGAACTTGTGTAAGACACTAGTTCGGCCTCAGTAGCAGTATTACGTCTAGGTCTGGGCACCACACCTTATCTAACGTGAAGACATTGGAGAGTGTGAAAAAACATTCACAAGAATGGTTCCAGGGATGAAGAATATCAGTTAGGAAGATAGACTGGAGAAGTTGGAACATTTTCCTTAGAGAAGAAAAGGCAGAGAGGAGATTTCAAAAAGTCTGCAAAATTATGAGGTGTCTGGAGAGAGTGGATAGGGAAAAACTGTTGCCATTCCTGAAAGGATCGAAAACGAGAGGGCAAAGAATTAAAGTAATTGGTAAAAGAAGCATAAGTGACATGAGGAACACTTTTTCACACAGCGAGTGGTTAAGGTCTGGAATGCACTGCCTGAGAGTGTGGTGGAGGCAGATTCAATCGAGGCATTCAGGAGGAAATTGGACAGCTATCTGAAAAGGAAAATTGGACAGAGTTACAGGGAGAATGCAGGGGAGTGGCACTAGATGAATTGCTCTTTTGCAGAGCCAGTGCAGATACGATGGACTGAATGGCCACCTTCTGTGCTGTAACAATTCAATTATTCTGTGACATTCGACCACAAAATGAGCTTCCAACCTCATATTCGTGCCATCACTATGACGACGTATTTCCACCTCAATAACATTGCCCGACTTCACCCCTGTCTCAACTCATCTGCTGCTGAAGCTCTCATTCATGCTTTCATCACCTGTAGACTAGACTGTTCCAACTCATTCTCCCACATTCTACTATCTGTAAACTTGAAGTCATTTAAAACTCTGCTTCCTGTGTCTTAACTCACGGCAAGTCCCATTCCCCGATCACTGACCTGCATCAGCTCACAGTCAAGCAATGTCTTTATTTTAAAATTCTCAACACGTTTTCAAATCCCTCCATGGTCTCACCCCTCACTATCTCTGTAATCTCCTCCAGCCCCACAGTCCTTCGAGGTACCTCTGCTCCTCTAATTCTGGATTCTTGTGCATCCCTGATTTTAATTACTCTCCCTTTTGTGGCCACACCTTCAGTTGCCTCGGTCCCAAGCTCTGGAATATCCTCCCTTCACAGCTCCACCTCTCCACCTCGCTTTTATCCTTTAACACACTCCTTTAAAACCTGCCTCTTTGACCGAGCATTTGGCTACCCATCCTAATATCCCATTTTGTGGTTCAGTGTTATACTTTGTTTCATAATGCTGCTGTGAAGTACCTCGGGATAAGTTCTTGTTGAAGTTTTCCAGACATGATTTGCCGTTAGCATATCCGTGCTGCTTGAAATTTATTATGCTGTACTTTTCCAAGCAACGAATATTTATGACCTGGGTTGTGAAATGCCCCACCTAACGTAATATTGACTGGACAGTACATTGTTTAACCCATATCACCTTTTTTAAACAAGGTGTAACAATTGCAGCCCTCCAGTCCTCTGTCATCATTCCCATATCCAAAGAGAATTGACAGATTCTGTCCAGTGCCTCTGCCATTTGCACATTTCCTTCTCTCATCAACCCTCATAATTCCCATCCAGACCGGTTAAATGCTCCAGTTTATTGTAGTGCTAAGAGTGTTGGATTGAAAGGTGTTAATTGAACCTGTTTGTTCAGTGACTTTAATTAATACCAGTCTCCATGGACCGTAATTGTGTCACTGGAGGGTTTCCCTCTTCTATTAATAAGAAACTCATTTCAATGTGTTACCCCTGGTGTCAGTGGGAGCATCATCCCCGGGACTAACAGGGATCAGTGGCCCCAGAGAAAGGGAGAGGATAGATCAGAATCTGAGAACAATAGATTGGAATGTTACAACAATGGGTCAGAATCTGAGAACAATAGATTGGAATGTTACAACAATGGGTCAGAATATGAGTACAATAGATTGGAATGTTACAACAATGGGTCAGAATCTGAGAACAATAGATTGGAATATTACAACAATGGGTCAGAATATGAGTACAAAAGATTGGAATGTTACAACAATGGGTCAGAATATGAGTACAATAGATTGGAATGTCAGAACAGTAGGCAGGAGTTTCATCTGGCAGTTTGACTTTCTTTCTGCAAATTTTGACTGGCTGCCAATAAACAGGCGGATCTATTACACAATCATGATTATTCAATATTTTTTTTATCCCATCCTGGCTATCATTGGTTTCCCTGGGAAGTGTCTCGATCCACTTATTTATTCGATAAACCATGTTTAACTGCATTACTGTTCTTGCCATTTACTCCATATGTTGAACAGGCAGATACATAGTGCAGAGAGTCTGTGAGCAAGGTTAGACAGTTGACAGGGCACAGTTGCAGCCAGTATGATGGGAGAAGTGTGTCTATATTAACGCAAGAAGTGTCAGGAATAAGGGTGATGAACTTAGAGTATGGATCAGTACTTGGAGCGACAATGTTCTGGCCATTACGGAGACTTGGATATCACAGGGGCAGAAATGAATGTTGGATGTTCCGGGGTTTAGATGTTTCAAAAGGAATAGGGAGGTGGCAACATTGAATAGAACTGATGGGATTTTCCTGTTACTTTGCTTTGTAAAAACAGTGTCCAGCTCTCTGCCGGCCATTTTGGTTGTTTTACAAGCTTTTCACAAGTGACGAAAAATTCTGCCACATCCTCCTCATTGAACTTTGTCATGAACTGGGAGAACTTTAAGAGATCAGCACATGGTCCTGAGCTAGGGGTAGCTCCCTCAAGAGCTGTGCCTTCACTGGGTGTACTGGGTCTTCTTCTAGTTGTTTGAGCCGCCTTAACTCCCTTTCCTCCTTCTCCTTCTGGAACACTCTTACTTTTTCCCTTTCTTGGCACTCGCTCTGCGCTTTCTCGCTCTCTCTGGAATTCTAATTCTAGTCTCTTCTTTTCCAGTTTTACCTTAGCTAACATTACTCTATCTGTTAGTGATTCTAACCCTGTTTGAATCTTCAGCTTTAAGTGGAAAATGGTTGGCCAAAAGTCTTAGGAATTCGGGTTTCCAGGTTTTTAGATGGAGAGTAATCCCTAACTGTCCAGCTACATTGCTCAACTTTTCAACAGAGAAGGATTTTAACCTGTACCAAGTTACTTCACTCTGTATATAACTCCTTGATTGGGAATGTAACTCCTTTAGTCAAAAAGCGAGGGAAACAGATAACAGAAAACTACAGGCAAGTTAGCATCACATCTGTCATAGGAAACATGTTAGAAGCTATTATTAAAGACAGTGTAGCCGGCACTTAGAAAAATTCAACCTAATCAGGCAGAATCAAAATGGTTTTATGAAAGGGAAATCATGTTTAATCAATTTGTTGGAGTTCTTTGAAGAGGTACCATGTGCTGCGGAGAAAGGGGAACCGGTGGATGTACTGTACATAGATTTCCAGGATGCAATAGATAAGGTGCCACATCAAAGGTTTTGTGAAAATAAAAGCTCATGGTGAACGGGGTAACATGTTGGCATGGATAGAAGATTGGTTAGCTAACAGAAAACGGAGAGTAGGCATAAATGGGCCATTTTCTGGTTGGCAAGATGTAAGGACTGGTGTGCCACAGGGATCAGGGCTGGGACCTCAACTTTTTGCAATTTATATAAATGACTTGGATGAAGGAGCCGAAGGCCTGGTTACCAAATTTGCTGATGACACAAAGATGCGTAAGAAAGTAACTTGTGAAGGAGACATAAGGAGGCTGTAAATGAATATAGATAGGTTAAGTGATTGGGTAAAGACCTGGCAAATTGAGTATAATGTGGGAAAATGGGAAATTGCCCATTTTGGCAGGAATAATAAAATCGAAGCATATTATCTAATGATGAGAGATTGCAGAGCTCTGAGATGCAAAGGGATCTGGGTGTCCTTTTGCATGCATCTCCAAAGCTTAGTATGCATGTTCAGAAAGTAACTAGGAAAGCTGATAGAATGTTATCATTTATCGCGACGGTAATTGAATACAAAAGTAGGCATGTTATGCTTCAGTTATAGAGGGCATTGGTCAGACCACATCTGGAGTACTGTATACAGCACTGGTCTCCTTATTTAAGGAATGATGTAAATGCATTGGAAGCAACCCAGAAATGGTTTACTAGACTAATACCTGGAATGGGTGGGCTGTCTTATGAGGAAATATTGGACAGGCTAGGCTTATATCCACTGGAATTTAGAAGGGTAAGTGGCGACTTGATTTGAACATCTAAGATCTTGAGCAGTCTTGACAGGTGCATGTGGAAAGATGTGTGTATCTGGGTGTATCTAGGATTAGGGGTCACCATTTAAAAATGAGAGGTCGCCCATTTAAAACAGAGATGAGGAGATTTTTATTTCTCTGAGGGTTGTGAGCCTTGGGAATTCTCTTCCTCAAAAGGCAGTGGAAGAGAGTCTTTAAGTACTTGTAAGACAGAGATAGATAGATTGTTGATAAGCAAGGGGGTGAAAGATTATCGAGGGTAGGTGGTAATGTGGAGTTGAGGTTTCAATCAGATTAGTCATGATCTTATTGAGTGGCAGAGCAGGCTTGAGGGGCCGAGTGGCCTACACCTGCTCCTAATTCATATGTTCATATGTTTGTATGCTCTGTCTTCGACCGTGGACATTTCAGTGTTCCAGCAGTGAAAACCACAATAAAACCTGCATTGATATTTTTAACATTTTTCTCAGGATCAATTGCTTTTCCCACTTCCAATTTCTCATGTGTTGTTGCGTTATCATCATTCGAACCTCCAGATTTCTGTTCCAGCCAGGTGAGTAAGGGTCCCAGTCCCCCTCTTGTCTTATATCTTATTTTACCGCAAGAGGGTATCCTTTTTAACAGTGGACGTGCTGACCACCTTAGTGAGTATTCTACCTTTTATCTTTGTTGTGATCATAAAAGAACCAATAGGACAGGTTTTCTTGAGTTTAAACAAGAGGTGAGTTTATTATACTTCACAAAAGAAGCTGAATCTAAATAAAATAATAAAAATATACTCTACACATTCTCGCACACACTCTCATGAAAATCACACACAAATAAATTAGAGTGCGGATGTTGAGGTTAGGAACAGATGTTTGATTACTCTAGGTCAAGTCGGCATAAGGAGGGAGGAAGTGTTGGGTATTCTAAAGGGCATTAAGGTGGACAAGTCCCCAGGTCCGGATGGGATCTATCCCAGGTTACTGAGGGAAGCGAGAGAGGAAATAGCTGGGGCCTTAACAGATATCTTTGCAGCATCCTTAAACACGGGTGAGGTCCCGGAGGACTGGAGAATTGCTAATGTTGTCCCCTTGTTTAAGAAGGGTAGCAGGGATAATCCAGGTAATTATAGACCGGTGAGCCTGACGTCAGTGGTAGGGAAGCTGCTGGAGAAGATACTGAGGGATAGGATCTATTCCCATTTGGAAGAAAATGGGCTCATCAGTGATAGGCAACATGGTTTTGTGCAGGGAAGGTCATGTCTTACCAACTTAATAGAATTCTTTGAGGAAGTGACAAAGTTGATTGATGAGGGAAGGGCTGTCGATGTCATATACATGGACTTCAGTAAGGCGTTTGATAAGGTTCCCCATGGCAGGCTGATGGAGAAAGTGAAGGCGCTTGGGGTCCAAGGTGTACTAGCTAGATGGATAAAGAACTGGCTGGGCAACAGGAGACAGAGAGTAGCAGTAGAGGGGAGTTTCTCAAAATGGAGACGTGTGACCAGTGGTGTTCCACAGGGATCCGTGCTGGGACCACTGTTGATTGTGATATACATTAATGATTTGGAGGAAAGTATAGGTGGTCTGATTAGCAAGTTTGCAGACGACACTAAGATTGGTGGAGTAGCAGATAGTGAAGGGGACTGTCAGAGAATACAGCAGAATATAGATAGATTAGTGAGTTGGGCAGAGAAATGGCAGATGGAGTTCAATCAGGGCAAATGCGAGGTGATGCATTTTGGAAGATCCAATTCAAGAGTGAACTATACAGTAAATGGAAAAGTCCTGGGGAAAATTGATGTCCAGAGAGATTTGGGTGTTCAGGTCCACTGTTCCCTGAAGGTGGCAACGCAGGTAAATAGAGTGGTCAAGAAGGCATACGGCATGCTTTCCTTCATCGGACGGGGCATTGAGTACAAGAGTTGGCAGGTCATGTTACAGTTGTATAGGACTTTGGTTCGGCCACATTTGGAATACTGCGTACAGTTCTGGTCGCCACATTATCAAAAGGATGTGGATGCTTTGGAGAGGGTGCAGAGGAGGTTCACCAGGATGTTGCCTGGTATGGAGGGCGCTAGCTATGAAGAGAGGTTGAGCAGATTAGGATTATTTTCATTAGAAAGACGGAGGTTGAGGGGGGACCTGATTGAGGTGTACAAAATCATGAGAGGTATAGACAGGGTGGACAGCAAGAGGCTTTTTCCCAGAGTGGGGGTTTCAATTACGAGAGGACACGAGTTCAAAGTGAAAGGGGAAATGTTTAGGGGGGATATGCGTGGAAAGTTCTTTACGCAGAGGGTGGTGGGCACCTGGAACGCGTTGCCAGCGGAGGTGGTAGACGCGGGCACGATGGAGTCTTTTAAGATGTATCTAGACAGATACATGAATGGGCAGGAAGAAAAGAGATACAGAACCTTAGAAAATAGGCGACATGTGTAGAGAGAGGATCTGGATCGGCGCAGGCTTGGAGGGCCGAAGGGCCTGTTCCTGTGCTGTAATTATCTTTGTTCTTTGTTCTTTGTTCTTTGAAATAAACTCGTGATGGATTAGAGTCCAGAATAAATAAATTTAAAAAAAAACGTCTGTGTGGTTGGATAATTCTCTGGTCTGCATTGTTCCACCGTTAGCTATGAGTTTCATGTCTTCTGCAAGAGTTGAAATTATGTTTTTTTTTTTACGGAGACGTTGGTGTCATTTATATATCTATCTATATTCCAGGAACAGCACTGGTTCTCATACCGAGTCCTGAGAAACAGCACTGTATACTCCCCCTCCCCCAGTCTGAACAATGACTGTTCACCACTTCTCTCTGCTTTCTGTCCCTGAGTCAGTGTCATACCCACACTATCACTGTCACATTAGTCCATATGTTCCATTTTTCATAACAAGTCTATAAACTGACATTTGATCACCGGCCTTTTGAATGTCTGTACACATAACACAAAACACTCACAGTTTTGTCATCAACGAACTTGATCAGGATTATCAGACATGATTTTCCATTAACCTATCCGTGCTGTTTGTTATTTATTATCCCATGTTTTTCCAAGAAAGATATATTTTTGAGCTGGGTTCTGGCCTCTAGTAATTTCCAACCACTGACATGAG
The DNA here is from genome assembly GCF_036365525.1 of Heterodontus francisci. Lineage (NCBI taxonomy): Eukaryota > Metazoa > Chordata > Chondrichthyes > Heterodontiformes > Heterodontidae > Heterodontus > Heterodontus francisci. The sequence continues at coordinate 3,117,273 of NW_027140852.1, forward strand.
ACTGACTGGTCAGTAATTACAGGATTTATCTAATCACTCCTTTTGTAACAGGGAGTAACATTTACAGCCCTACAGTCCTCTGTCATGACTCCCATATCCAAGGAGGATTGGAAGATTCCGACAGTGCCTCTGCTATTTCCATCATTCCTTCCCTCAGCAACCGTCTCCATTGTTTTATCAAAGAACTGCATTGGGTTCAGTTTTCCTAATCAGTCTATTGAATGACACTTGATCAAACACCTTTTGAAAGTCTATAAATATAACTTAAATCACACCACCCTCATCAACCATCTCAATTGTTTTATCAAAGAACTCCATCATGTTTACCTCACCACCACCTCTCTCCACTCCTCCACTGTTGTTAAATTATCCAACAGCTTATCCGACATCCAGTACTGGATGAGCAGAAATTTCCTCCAATTAAATATTGGGAAGATTGAAGCCATAGTTTTCACGCCCCACTCCAACTCTGTTCCCTTGTTATTGATTCCATCCCTCTCCCTGGCAACAGTATGAGATTCAGACAGTCTGTTTTTAACATTGGTGTCATATTCAGGACAACATTAATAGGCACATGGACAAATGTGGGTTAATTAAGGAAAACCAGCCGGATTTGTTAAGGGAAAATGGTGTTTAACAAACTTGCTGGAGTTTTTTGAAGTGGTAAAAAAGAAGCTTGATGAGGACAATGAACAAAGAACAAAGAACAAAGAAAATTACAGCACAGGACCAGGCCCTTCGGCCCTCCAAGCCTGCGCAGATCCAGATCCTCTATCTAAACATGTCGCCTATTTTCTAAGGGTCTGTATCTCTTTTCTTCCTGCCCATTCATGTATCTGTCTAGATACATCTTAAAAGACGCCATCGTGCCCGCATCTACCACCTCGGCTGGCAACGCGTTCCAGGCACCCACATGCTGTTGATGTGGTTTAAATGGAATTCCAAAAAGCATTTGATAAAGTGTCACACAACAGACCTGTGAGCAAAGTTACAGCTCATCAAATAAAAGGACAGTAGCAACATGAAACTAAACTGGTTGAGTGACAGGAAACAGAGAGTAGTGATTAATGGATGCTTTTCGGGTTGGAGAAAAGTTTGTAGTGGAATCAAAACAAAATGCTGCAGGTGCTGGAAATCTGAAATAAAAACAGAAAGTGCTGGAAATGCTCAGCAGTGTCAGTGGAGAGAGAAACAGAGTTAATGTTCCAGGTTTGTGTCCTTTCATCAGAACTGGCCAAGGTTAGAAATGTAATAGGTTTTAAGCAAGTAAAGCGGGAGTAGAGGGTGTAAACACAAGGACAGAAATGTGGACATTTGAGCAGGGGTGGGGGATCAAAGGTGTTGAAATGACAAGCGAGTGGAAGCTCGGGATCATGCTTTTGGACTGAGCGGAGGTGTTCCACAAAGCGCTCACCCAATCTGCGTTTGACCTGCTGCGGTGTTCCAGTGAACATCAACGCCGGCTCGAGGAACAGCACCTCATTGCCTGATTAGGCACTCATAGAACATAGAACATAGAACATACAGCACAGAACAGGCCCTTCGGCCCACAATGTTGTGCCGATCCTTTGTCCTCTGTCAAGGACAATTTAATCTATACCCCATCATTCTCCTTTATCCATATACCTATCCAAAAGCCTTTTGAAAGTCCCTAAAGTTTCTGACTCAACAACTTCCCCGGGCAAGGCATTCCATGCCTCGACCACTCTCTGGGTAAAGAACCTTCCCCTGACATCCCCCTTATATCTCCCACCCTTCACCTTAAATTTATGACCCCTTGTAACGCTTTGCTCCACCCGGGGAAAAAGTTTCTGACTGTCTACCCTATCTATTCCCCTGATCATCTTATAAACCTCTATCATGTCACCCCTCATCCTTCTCCTTTCTAATGAGAAGAGGCCTAGAATGTTCAGCCTTTCCTCGTAAGACTTATTCTCCATTCCAGGCAACATCCTGGTAAATCTCCTCTGCACCCTCTCCAAGGCTTCCACATCCTTCCTAAAATGAGGCGACCAGAACTGCACACAGTACTCCAAATGAGGCCTTACCAAGGTCCTGTACAGCTGCATCATCACCTCACGGCTCTTAAATTCAATCCCTCTGCTAATGAACGCTAACACCCCATATGCCTTCTTCACAGCCCTATCCACTTGAGTTGCAACTTTCAATGATCTATGCACATAGACCCCAAGGTCTCTCTGCTCCTCCACATGCCCAAGAACCCTACCGTTAACCCAGTATTTTGCATTCATGTTTGTCCTTCCAAAATGGACGACCTCACACTTTTCAGGGTTAAACTCCATCTGCCACTTTTCAGCCCAGCACTGCAACCTATCCAAGTCCCTTTGCAGACGACAATAGCCCTCCTCGGTATCCACAACTCCACCAACCTTTGTATCATCTGCAAATTTACTGACCCACCCTTCGACTTCCTCATCCAAGTCGTTAATAAAAATCACAAACAGGAGAGGACCCAGAACTGATCCCTGCGGCACGCCACTGGTAACTGGGCTCCAGGCTGAGTATTTACCATCTAAGACCACTCTCTGCCTTCTATCAGTTAGCCAATTCTTAATCCAACTGGCCACATTCCCCACTATCCCATGCCTCCTGACTTTCTCCATAAGTCTACCATGGGGGACCTTATCAAATGCCTTACTAAAATCCATGTACACCACATCCACTGGTTTACCCTCATCCACTTGCTTGGTCACCTGCTCAAAGAATTCAATCAGGCTTGTGAGGCAAGACCTACCCCTCACAAAACCGTGCTGACTGTCCCGAATCAAGCAGTGTCTTTCCAGATGCTCAGAAATCCTATCCCTCAGCAGCTTTTCCATCAACTTGCCTACCACCGAAGTAAGACTAACTGGCCTGTAATTCCCAGGGTTGTTCCTATTCCCTTTCTTGAACAGGGGCACAACATTTGCCACCCTCCAATCACCTGGTACCACCCCCGTCAGCAGAGAAGATGAAAAGATCATTGCCAGCGGCTCTGCAATTTCATCCCTTGCTTCCCATAACATCCTTGGATATACCCCGTCAGGCCCGGGAGACTTGTCTATCTTCAAGTTATTCAAAAACCCCAACACATCTTCCCTCCTAACGAGCACTTCCTCGAGCTTACCAGTCTGTTTCACACCGTCCTCTTCAGTAATACACCCCTTCTCATTCGTAAATACCGAAGAGAAGTACTCATTCAAAACCTCACTTATCTCTTCCGGCTCAACACACAGTCTCCCGCTATTGTCCTTGACCGGACCTATGGTCCCCCTAGTCATCCTCATATTTCTGACATACGCGTAAAAGGCCTTGGGGTTTTCTTTTATCCTACCCGCCAAGCATTTTTCATGCCCTCTCTTAGCTCTCCTAATCCCTTTCTTCAGATCCTTCCTGGCCATCTTGTATCCCTCCAGAGCTATGCCTGTGCCCTTTTTCCTCAACTTTATATACGCATCCTTCTTCTTCCTAACAAGACTCTCAACCTCTCTTGTCAACCACGGTTCCCTCACATGACCATCCCTTCCCTGTCTGACAGGGACATGCTTATCAATGGCCCCTACTATCTGCTCCTTGAAAAAGTTCCACATTTCGACCGTGCCCTTCCCTGCCAGCATATGCTCCCAACTTATGCTCCTCAGTTCCTGCCTGACAGCATCATATCTACCCTTCCCCCAATTGTAAACCTTGCCCTGTTGCACATACCTATCCCTCTCCATTACCACAGTGAATGCTACAGAATTGTGATCACTATCTCCAAAGTGCTCGCCCACCAACAGCTCTATCACTTGCCCTGGTTCATTACCTAGTACCAAATCCAATATTGCCTCCCCTCTGGTCGGGCAGTCTACATACTGAGTCAGAAAAGCTTCCTGGACATACTGCACAAACACTACCCCATCCAAACTATTCGATCTAAAGAGTTGCCAATCAATATTTGGGAAGTTGAAATCCCCCATAATTACTACCCTGTGACTTCTGCTCCTTTCCAAAATCTGTTTCCCAATCTGCTCTTCCACCTCCCTGCTGCTATTGGGGGGCCTATAGAAAACTCCCATCAAGGTGACTGCTCCTTTCCTGTTCCTGACCTCAACCCACAGTGCCTCAGTCGGCAGATCCTCCTCGAAAATTCTTTCAGCAGTTGTTACACTATTTCTAACTAACAATGCCACCCCCCCACCTCTTTTACCACCATTCCTAATCTTATGAAAACATCTATAACCAGGTACCTCCAAAAACCATTCCTCCCCCTCACCTATCCACGTTTCAGCTCCGCACCTTTAAGGAAAATACCTACCCAGGAGTCCTCGCTGCCGACCAGCTTCCGGTTCCTCCGGCGCCAAAAGAAACTCAAAGACAAGGAAAACAGTAAGTAAAACAGTTAGTACTTACTTTTAAAACACAGCTCCTGATGCCTTCACTCACCCACCGAAGAGTCGCTACCTTCTCCTGCTGCTCCTCCGGGAAATGAGCTCGACAGACTTCTGGACTGAACACTGAGTTCAATAATTTCAGAGCATTCAGAGCAGGTCCATTTTTATTATTTGTTTTATCAGTTTTTTTACCATGTGCCAGACTTAAACTGGGATTTTTATATTGGTGCTTTTAGCTCGGGCTGTTCATTGTTCTGTCATTTAACAACTGCTCTGCACTAATGCTTTGTCTTTCACCACACCATGAGCACACTCTCTTTGCCTTTGCCCCATGACCTCCTGGTCAGTTAATCTCTCTGGCCCTCTGTCTTATCAACACCCCTTCTGCTCCATTTTGCCCCATCCCTGCTTTATTTGCTTAAAACTTATTACATTTCTAACCTTTTCCAGTTCTGATGAAGGGTCACTGACCTGGAACATTAACTCTGCTTCTCTCTCCACAGGTGCTGCCAGACCTGCTGAGTATTTCCAGCTCGTTTCGTTTTTTATTTAAGATTTGTAGTGGAGGACCACAGGGATCAGTGTTAGGACCCTTTCTCTTCCTGACATATATTAATGACCTAGACCTTGGTGTACAGGGCACAATTTTAAAGTTTGTAGATGATACAAAACTTGGAAGCATTATGAACTATTAGGAGGATAGTGTAAAACTTCAAAAGGACACAGACAAGTTGGTGGAATGGGCAGACAGATGAAGTTCAATGTGGGGAAATGTGAAGTGATTCATTTCGTAGGAAGGACATGGAGAGAAAATATAGAATAAAGGTTACAATTCTAAAGGGGGTTCTGGAGCAGAGGGACCTGGATGTATATGTGCATCGGTCATTGAATGTGGCATGACAGGATCAGAGAGCAGTTAATAAAGCCTACAGTATCCTGTAGCATGGAATACAAGAGCAAGGAGGTTGTTTTGAACTTGTATAAGACACTAGTTCGGCCTCAGCTGCAGCGTTACGTTTAGTTCTGGGCACATTAGATAACATGGAAACATTGGAGAGTGTGAAAAAACATTCACAAGAATGGTTCCAGGGATGACGAATATCAGTTCTAAAGATAGACTGGAGAAGTTGGAACATTTTCCTTAGAGAAGAGAAGGCTGAGAGGAAATTTGAAAAAGGTCTGCAAAATTATGAGGTGTCTGGACAGAGTGGAAAGGGAAAAACTGTTCCCATTCCTGAAAGGATCGAAAACGAGAGGACAAAGAATTAAAGTAATTGGTAAAAGAAGCAGAAGTGACATGAGGAAAACTTTTTCACACAGCGAGTGTTTAGGTCTGGAATGCGCTACCTGAGAGTCTGGTGGAGGCAGATTCAATCGAGGCATTCAGGAGGAAATTGGATAGCTATCTGAAAAGGAAGATTGTGCAGAGCTACAGGGAGAAGGCAGGAGAGTGGCATTAGATGAATTGCTCTTTTGGAGAGGTAGAGCAGACTCGATGGACTGAATGGCCACCTTCTGTGCTGTAACAATTCTGTGATTCTGTGGCATTTGAACACAAAATGAGCTTCCAACCTTATATTCGTGCCATCACTATGCCCACCTATTCCCACCTCAATAAGATCGCCCAACGTCACCCCTGTTTCAACTCATCTGCTGATGAAGCTCTCATTCATGCTTTCATTACCTGTAGACTAGACTATTCCAACTCATTCTCCCACATGCTACTACATGTAAATTTGAGGTAATCTAAAGCTGTGCTGCCTGTGTCTTAACTCACAACAAGTCCCATTCCCCGATCACTAACCTACATCACCTCACAGTCAAACAATGCCTTTATTTTAAAATTCTCAATCATGTTTTCAAATCCGTCCATGGTCTCACCCCTCACGATAACTGTAATCTCCTCCTGCCCGACAACCCTCTGAGATATCTCTGCTCCACTAATTCTGGCCTGTTGTGCATTCCTGATATTAATTGCTCCCCCATAGCTGTCTGCACCTTCAGTTGCCTCGGTCCCGAGCTCGGGAATATCCTCCCTACACAGCTCTACCTCTCCACCTCGCTTGTATCCTTTAAGACACTCCTTTAAATCCTACCTCTTTGACCAAGCTTTTGGTCTCATAACCGAATATCTGCATTTGTGGTTCAGTGTTACACTTTGTTTCATAATGCTGCTTACCTTAGGATAAGTTCTTGTTGAAGTTTGCCAGACATGATTTTTCATTGGTATATCTGTGCTGCTTGAAATGTATTATGCTGTGCTTTTCCAACCAACGAATATTTCTGCCCTGGGTTGTGAAATTTCCCCACCACTGACGTCAGATTGACTGAACAGAACAGGGTTTACTCCATCTCTCCATTTGTAACCAGGGTGTAACATTTACAAACCTCCAGTCCTCTGTCACCACTCCCATATCCAAGGAGAAGTGAAAGATTTTGTCATGTGCCTCTACTATTCCCACCATTCCTTCCCTCCGTAATCCTTATACATCCCATTCAGACAGGGTAAATGTTCTATTTTATTGTGGTACAAAAAGTGTTTGATTGAAAGGGGTTAACTGAACCTGTTTGTTCAGTGACTGTAATTAATGTCAGTCTCCATGGACTCTAATCGTGTCACTGGAGGGTTTCCCTCTGCTATTAATAAGGGACTGCTTTCAATGTGTTATCACATAGTGTTAGCGGGAGCATCAGACCTGGCACTAAAAGGGATCAGCAGCTCCAGAGAAAGGGAGAGGATAGATCAGAATCTGAGAGCAATAGATTGAAATGTTCCATCAATGGATCAGAATCTGAGAACAATTGACTGGAATGTTACAACAATGGGTCAGAATATGAGGACAATAGATTGGAATGTTACAACAATGGATCAAAATCTGAGAACAATTGACTGGAATGTTACAACAATGGTTCAGAATCTGAGAACAATAGATTGGAATGTTACAACAATGGTTCAGAATCTCAGAACAACAGACTGGAATGTTACAACAATGGGCAGGAGTTTCATTTGGGAGTTTGACTATCTTTCTGCCAATTATGATCGGTTCCCATTAGACTATCGGATCTATCTTGTATTGAAGATTATGCAACACATTTACTATCCCATCCTTGCTATTATCAGTGTCCCTGGTAAGTCTCTCTATCCAGCTATGAATGTTATAAACCAAGTTTCGCAACATTACTGTTCTTGTCATTTACTCTGCCCTCCTTGTTACTTTTGTTATCCCTGGCAAAACTCTATCTCCAGCTATGAGCTTTATAAACCATTGCTACTTGTATTAGAGTTCATGGAATTTACTCGACCATGTTTTCTGCTGTTGCTGCCCCTGCTAAGTCCCTACTTCCCGCTATGTGATCTGTAAACCGCGTTTCACTGAAATAATGTTCTTACAATTTTAATTTTGGGAAGAGTGGAGCTTGTGCAATCGGTCTCCTTCGGAAATTTTGTCCATCTCCATGAACGACGTACCCCTAACCGGCTAATATCTGAGGTTGAACCAGACAGTTTGCATCCTCTGTGTTCTATTTAACCCTGAGCTGAGTTCTGAACCCTTATTCTCTCCATCACCTACCCTGCCTACTACCAGCTCTGTAATATCACCCGTCTGCCTCAGCTCATTTGCTACATAAACCCTCATCTGTGCCGTTGTTAACATAGAAACATAGAAAATAGGTGCAGGAGTAGGCCATTCGGCCCTTCGAGCCTGCCCCGCCATTCATTATGATCATGGCTGATCGTCCAACTTAGCGACCTGTTTGCGCTTTCCCCCCATTTCCTTTGATCCCTTTCATCCTGAGAGCTATATCTAACTCCTTCTTGAAAACATGCAATGTTTTGGCCTCAACTGCTTTCTGCGGCAGCGAATTCCACAGGCTCACCACTCTCTGGGTGTAGAAATTTTGCATATCAGTCCTGAAAGGTTTACCCCGTATCCTTAGACGACGACCACTGGTTCTGGACTTCCCCACCATCGGGGACATCCTTCCTGTATCTGTTCTGTCAAGTCCTGTTAGAATTTTATAGGTTCCTATGAGATCCCCATCAATCTTCTGAACTCCAGCGAACATAATTCTAACCGACTCAATCTCTCCTCATACGTCAGTCCCGCCATCCAGGGAATCAGTCTGGTAAACCTATAGCAATAACATCCTTCCTTAAATAAGGAGACCAAAACTGTACACAATATTCCAGGTGTGGCCTCACCAAGGCCCTGAATAATTGCAACAAGACATCCCTGCTCCTGTACTCGAATCATCTCGCTGTGAAGGCCAACATACTATTTGCCTTGCACCTGCATTCGTACCTTCAGTGACTGGTGTACGAGAACACCCAGCTCTCCTTGCATATTCCCCTCTTTCAGTTTATAGCCATTCAGATAATAATCTGCCTTCCTGCTTTTGCTACCAAAGTGATTAACCTCACATTTATCCACATTGTACTGCATCTGCCATGCATTAGCCCACTCACTCAATTTGTCCAAATCACCCTGAAGCCTCTCTGCATCCTCCTCACAACTCACCCTCCCACCCTGTTTCGTGTCATCTGCAAATTTGGAGATATTACATTTAGATCCCTCACCGAAATCAGTAAGATATATTGTGAATAGCTGGGGTCCTATCACCAATCCCTATGGTACCCCACTAGTGACATTAGCAGGTGAATAGCCTGCCATTCGGAATAAAAGACCCATTTATTCCTACTCTTGGGTTTCCTGTCTGCCAACCAATTTTCTATCTATCACAATACACTAGCACCAATCTCATGCGCTTTAATTTTACAGGCTAATGTGTTACGTGGGACTTTGTCGAAAGCCTTCTGAAAGTCCAAATAAACCACACCCACTGGCTCCCCCTCTACTAGTTACATCCTCGAAGAATTCTTGTAGATTTGTCAAGCGTGATTTCCCTTTCGTAAATCCATGCTGACTCTGTCCGATTCAACCACTTTTCTCCAAGTGCTCCTCTATAAAATCGTTGATAATGGACTCTAGAACTTTCCCCACCACCGACGTCAGGCTGACTTGTCGATAATTCCCTGCTTTCTCTCAACCTCCCTGGGGTTACATTAGCTACATTCCAATCGTTAGGAAATGATCCAGAATCTATAGAATTTTGGAAGATGACCACCAATACATCCATTATTTCTGGGACGGCTTCCTTCAGTACTCTGAGATGTAGATTATCAGGCCCTGGGAATTTATCGGCCTTCAATACCATCAATTTCCCCAACACCATTTCTCTACTAATACAGATTTCCTTAAGTTCCTCTCTCTCACTAAACCCCGTGTTCCCCAACATTTCTGGTATGATATTTGTGTTCTCCTTTGTGAAGACAGAACCAAAGTATGCATTTAGTTGGTCAGCCATTTCTTTGTTCCCCATAATTAATTCCACTGTTTCTGACGGTAAGGGACCTACATTTGTCTTCATCAATCTTTAAATCTGTTAAATCCACACTTGACTATTCCAGTTCTATCCTGGTCACCCTCCCAGTTATAAACCTCGATAAAGCACTGCCCATCCAGAACTCTGCTGCCTGTACACTAATATGTACCAAATCCTCATCACCCGTCACCCCAAATCCTGATCACCCATCACCCCTGTGCTCACTGATCTACATTAGCTCCGGGACCAGCAGCACCTTAAATTTAATATTTTCATTCATGTGTTTGAATCTCATCCTCAATTAGTCCCATTGCCCTGTCCATTCCCATATTCCAGCCTTCAAGTCTTTTCTTCAATTCCGATTTAAAAGAAGGCTTATTTCCCTCTGTTTCGGTCTATGGCAGGTATTCTCAGCTCTGCAGTGTCACTGGGCCCAATGCCATGGACGTTTGGATCCATAAAATGGTATCAGCTGAGCTGCCGGTCACTTCCAGTGCTCCATGCTAAGCAGGGCTCTCGTCCCTGTTCACCAAGTATGTGCTGGTAGTGTGCAGAGGGATTTGATCTGACACCAATCAGCCATTCCAGCAGCTTTGCTATACGTCTTTGAAACTAAGTGATGGGGGTGTGGTACATTGAGCAGTGTGAGAGGTTGGTGATGTAGGGGGTAGGAGATGCCATGTAGCAATGAATTCACTGACATTCACCACCCGTGTGAGCTCATCAAACGTCTTCTGGCTTTGCTGCCAGGTCCTTGGGGCCATACTTCTTGCATTGACCTCCCTGGCCACCTGCTCCCATTCCCTTCGGAAGACGTTCCTTGAGGGTCTCCGCCCCACCCCACAGAAACATGGCCTCTCTCCTCCGGTCAACCTCCATGACTAAGGCCTCCAGCACGACATCCGTGAACAGCACAGCCCTCTCTCTGCCCTAGTATTCCATTTACCTTGTCTCCATTTGCAGCATTCAGAGTCACCAGCAGCCTCCTGTGATTCAGTACAGCTTCCCTTTAAGAGGGACAGACTACCTTTAAGAGCTGAATCCTGGCTGAAGCACGTGCCAGCCTCAAACACAGTTACGTCCCTGTTCAGCTTGCAGACAGACAGCAGCGCGGGTCACCCTAGGCGGGATGTAGAATTCATGAAAATGAGGAGGCAGCAGGAAGTTTGTGTGTCACCTGCCTCAACAGGAATGGGCACGGGCAGATCACGAATCACAATCCCAACCCCTGAAAACTGGTAGAAACTTCTCTTTAACTCTGTATCTATTTTCCTTTTCTCTTTCACCCTTTCTCCCTCTCTCTCTTTGTCCCTTGTTCATATAATCATAGATTGATGCAGCACAGAATGTCCATTGTATCAGTGCTGTCTCCTTTAAAGAGCTAACTAATTAGTCCCACTCCCTCCTCTTTCCCCAGACTCCTGTTGATTTTTTTTCCTTGTCAAGTTTTTGTTATATTCCCTTCTGAAAGATATTATTGAATCTGCTTCCACCATGATTTCAGGCAGTGAATTCCAGATCCCACCCACAGACCGATAGGACCAAATATCCATGGAAGGGTTATGGCACAAAAGGAGGCTATTCAGCCCAATGTGTCTCTGCTGGCTGAAAAGACTAGCCGCCGAATCTAATCCCATCTTCCAGCCGCTGGTCCATGGCCTTGCCAGTTGCAGCACTTCAGGTGTAGGTCCAGGTACCTTTTAAAATCTTTGATGGTTTTTGCCTCCACCACCGTTCCTGGCAGTGAATTCCAGACACCCACCACCCTCTGGGTGAAAATGTTTGTCCTCACGTCCCCTTTGATCCGTCTACCAATCAATTAAATCTGTGCCCCCTGGTAATTGACCTCTCCAATGGGGGAAACATGTCCTTCCTGACTACTCTACCTGGGCCCCTCATAATTTTGTACACCTCAATCAAGTCACCCCTCAGTCTCCTCTGTTCTAAAGAAAACAATCTTAGCCTATCCAATCTTTCATCATGGATGCAATTTTCCATCACTGGCAACATTCTTGAAAATCTTCTCTGTACTCTCTCCAAAGCAATTATGTCCTTCCTGTAATATGGTGACCAGAACTGTACACAATACTCCAGCTGTGGCCTAACCAGTGTTTTATACAATTCCAGAATTACATCCCTCCTTTTGTATTCTATATATCGGCCAGTAATGGAAAGCATTCCATATGCCTTCTTCACCACTCTGTCTACCTGTCTTGCCACCTTCCAGGAACTGTGGACAAACACTCCAAGGTCTCTAACATCTTCTACCCCTTTCACTATCCTCCTGTCTGTTGTGTATTCCTTCGCTTTATTTGCCCTTCCCAACTGCATTACCTCACAGTTCCCCAGATTGACTTCCATTTGCCACTTTTTCGCCCACTCAACCAAACCATTTAAACCATTGATATCATTCTGGAGTCCACAGCTATCCTCTTCACTATCAACTACATGACCAATTTTTGTGTCATCAGCAAATTTTCCAATCATGCCTCCCACATTTAAGTCCAAAGCATTAATATCTATCACAAATTGCAAGGGACCCAACACTGAGACCTGGGAACGCCACTAGACACCGCTTTCCATTCACAAGAAACATCTGTCGACCATTACCCTTTGTTTCCTGACATTGGGCCAATTTTGGATCCAACTTGCCACATTCCCCTGTATCTCATGAGCTTTCACTGTTCTGATCAGTCTGCCATGTGGGACCTTGTCAAACGCCTTACTAAAATCCATGTAGACCACATCCACTGCACTACCTTTATCAATCCTTTTTGCTCCTTCCTCAAAAAACTTAGTTATGTTAGTAAGACAAGACCCTCCCTTAACAAATCCATGCTGACTATCCCTGATTAATCTTTGCCTTTCTAAGTGGCAGTTTATCGTAGCTCTGAGAATTTATTCTAATAATTTGCCCACCGATGTCTGGCACAATGGCGCAGTGGTTAGCACCGCAGCCTCACAGCTCCAGGGACCCGGGTTCGATTCCAGGTACTGCCTGTGTGGTGTTTGCAAGTTCTCCCTGTGTCTGCGTGTGTTTTCACCGGGTGCTCCGGTTTCCTCCCACAAGCCAAAAGACTTGCAGGTTGATAGGTAAATTGGCCATTATAAATTGTCACTAGTGTAGGTAGGTGGTAGGGAAATATAGGGACATTTGGGGATGTTTGGTAGGAATATGGGATTAGTGTAGGATTAGTATAAATGGGTGGTTGATGTTCGGCACAGACCTGGTGGGCCGAAAGGCCTGTTTCAGTGCTGTATCTCTAATCTAATCTAAAGGCCTGCTCGGGTCTGGAAATAAAACCGACCAAACCTCACAGAACCACATTGGACCCGAGTCCGAGCCGGCCCGAGCCTGACCCGACCATATTGCACTCACTGTACTTAGCACTTTTGGATTGAATGGAAGGAAGCTGCATCATGAGCGCGGTGACATCATAGAAACACTCACTTTCTCACTGCGCAGACTCACAGTCTGTTGAGTCCAGATGCACGTTTCCCTCCTTGACGTCACAGACTCCCAGCTCTGGCAGGCTTTTCAAATGTTGATGCTTACTTACTCAACTTCTCTTTCCTTCCCAGCCGAGCAAAAGGTAGTACTGTGTGTGTCCGACCCAACCCGAGCCCGAAAACCGGATCCGGAAGAGCGATCCGACCCGAACCCGACATATGACGTCGGGTCTCATCGGGTTTGAATCAAGTAGCGGGCCTTTCGGTCAGACTGACCAGCCTATAATTATTTGGCCTAACCTTTGCACTATGTTTAAACACTGGCACTATGTTCACAGACCTCCAATCGTCTAATGCCTCGCCTGTATCTAGTGAGAATGTGAAGATGATCCTCAGAGTATCTGCTATTTCCTCCCTCGCTTCCTTTAACAGCCCGGGATACCATCCATCCTGCCCTGGCGATTTATCCACTTTCAAGGATTTCAGACCCTCGAGTACTTCCTCTCTCATTATGCTGATTGTATCTAATATTTCACACTCCTCCTCTTTAATTACAATGTCTACATCATCCCTTTACTTTGTGAAGACGGAGACATAAAATCCATTAAGGACCCTGCCAACATCTTTTGCAACCATGCACAAACTACCTTGTACATCTCTGATATGTCCTCCCCTTTCCTTAGTTATCCTTTTATTCTTAATGTACTGATCAACCATCTTTGGGTTTTCCTTGATTTTATCTGCCAATATTTTTTCATGCCCTCTCTTTGCTTTTCTAATTTCCTTTCTTTACTTCACCCCTGCACTTTCTTTACTCCTCTCAGCTTTCTAAATTATTATTTGTTTGTGACTGTCATAAGCTTTATTTTTCTGATTTATGTTTCTGTATGTTTCTAGACAACCGGGGGCTCTAAATTTGGCAACTTACTGTGTCAGAAAATTCTCTTCAATTTGTCTCTGGTTCTTTGCCAATTACCTTAAATCTGCATATTTTTAATGATGTTGTGAGCACAGTCCTAGCAATTACAGACCAATTAGTTTAACATCAGTAGAGGGTAATGTTCTGCAAACAATAATTAGAGAAGAAATCAACAGAAACTTGGAGAGGTTTGAGGGAATGAAGGATAGCAAGCACGTGTTTGCAGGAACATAGGAGCAGGAGTAGGCCATTCAGCCCATCGACACTGCTCTGTCATTCAATTAGATCATGGCTAATCATCTACCTAAACGCCACATTCCCGTGCTATCCCTGTATCCCTTGATGTCATTTGTCTCCCGAAATCCATTGATTTCTGTCTTGAACATGCTCAATATTGAGCTTCCACACCCTCTGTGGTAGTGAATTCCAAAGATTTACCACCCTCTGAGTGAAGTTATTCTTCTTCATCTCAGTCTTAATTTGCCTGCCCCTTATTCTGAGTTTATGTCCCCTGGTTGTAGACTCACCAGACAGGGGAAACTTCCGATCTGCAGCCACCCCATCACCCCCTGTAAGAATTTTGTATGAGATCACTGCTCATTTTTTGAAATGCGAGAGAATACAGGCCCATTTTTCTCAATCTCTCCTCATAAGACAATCCTGCCATCCCATGGATATCCTGCTGAACCTCAGTTGCAATCCCTGCATGGCAAATATATCCTTCTGTGCCACGTGCCAGTGAGGCTAGAAATAGGAAGATCGTGCAGCTAAACACGTGGCTGAACAGCTGGTGTAGAAGGGAGGGTTTCAGATATCTGGACCATTGAGATCTCTTCAGGGACAGATGAGACCTGCACAAGAAGGACGGGTTGCATTTGAACTGGAGGGGCACAAATAACCTGGCTGCGAGGTTTGCTAGCGTCACTCGGGAGGGTTTAAACTAGTGTGGCAGGGGGGTGGGAACCAGAGCAGTAGGACAGCAAGTGAAATAAATGAGGGGGAACTAGGACAGTAAGGACAGTAAGACTAAGAGGAAGAGCAGGCAGGGAGATGTTGCAGAGCACAGCGGGACTGGTGGTCTGAAGTGCAATTCTTTCAATGTGAGAAGTATAACAGGTAAGGCAGATGATCTTAGAGCATGGATTAGTACTTGGAACTATGATGTTGTTGCTATTACAGAGACTTGGTTGAGGGAGGGACAGGATTGGCAGCTAAATGTTCCAGGATGTAGAAGCTTCAGGCGGGAACGAGGGGGATGTAAAAGGGGTGGGGGAGTTGCATTACTGGTTAAGGAGAATATCACAGCTGTACTGCGGGAGGACACCACGGAGGGGTCATGAAGCGAGGCAATATGGGTGGAGTTCAGGAATAGGACAGGTGCAGTCACGATGTTGGGGGTTGACTACAGGTCTCCCAACAGCCAGCGGGAGGTAGAGGAGCAGATATGTAGACAGATTTCGGAAAGATGTAAAGGTAACAGGGTTGTAGTGGTGGGTGATTTTAACTTCCCCGATATTGACTGGGACTCACTTCGTGCTACGGGCTTGGATGGGGTAGAATTTGTAAGGAACATCCAGGAGGGCTTCTTGAAACAATACGTCGATAGTCCAACTAGGAATGGGGCCGTACTGGACCTGGTATTGGGGAATGAGCCCGGCCAGGTGGTCGAAGTTTCATCGGGGAGCATTTCGGGAACAGTGACCATAATTCCATAAGTTCTAAGGTACTTGTGGATAAGGATAAGAGTAGTCCTCGGCTGCAAGTGCTAAATTGGGGGAAGGCTAATTATAACAATATTAGGCAGGAACTGAGGAATTTAGATTGGGGACGACTATTTGAGGGTAAATCAACATCTGACATGTAGGAGTCTTTCAATCGTCCGCTGATTAGAATCCAGGACCAACATGTTCCTGTGAGGAAGAAGGATAGGTTTGGCAAGTTTCGGGAAGCTTGGATAACGCGGGATATTGTGAGCCTTGTCAAAAAGAAAAAGGAAGCATTCATAAGAGCTGGAAGACTAGGAACAGACGAATCCATTGAGGAATATAAAGACAGTAGGAAGGAACTTAAGCAAGGAGTCAGGAGGGCTCAAAGGGGTTATGAGAAGACATTGGCAAACAGGATTAAGGAAAAACCAAAGGCCTTATATACGTATATAAAGAGCAAGAGGGTAACCAGGGAAAGGGTTGGCCCACTCAAGGTCAGAGAAGGGAATCTATGTGTGGAGCCAGAGGAAATGGGCGAGGTACTAAATGAGTACTTTGCATCAGCATTCACCAAGGAGAAGAACTTGGTGGATGATGAGCCGAGGGAAGGGAGTGCAGATAGTCTCTTTCATCTCATTATCAAAAAGGAGGAGGTGTTGGGTGTCTTGCAAAGCATTAAGGTAGATAAGTCCCCAGGGCCTGGTGGGATCTACCCCAGAATACTGAGAGAGCCAAGGGAAGAAATTGCTGGGGCTTTGACAGAAATCTTTGCATCCTCGTTGGCTACAGTTGAGGTCCCAGAGGACTGGCGAATAGCCAATGTTGTTCCTTTGTTTAAGAAGGGTAGCAAGGATAATCCAGGAAATTATAGGCCGGTTCGCCTTACGTCAGTGGTAGGGAAATTATTAGAGAGGATTCTTCGGGACAGGATTTACTCCCATTTGGAAACAAATGGACTTATTAGCGAGAGGCAACATGGTTTTGTGAGGGGGAGGTCGCGTCTCTCTAATTTGATCGTGTTTTTTGAGGAAGTGACGAAGATGATTGATGAAGGAAGGGCAGTGGATGTTATCTAGATGGACTTCAGTGAAGCCTTTGACAAGGTCCCTCATGGCAGACTGGTACAAAAGGTGAAGTCACATGGGATCAGAGGGGAGCTGGCAAGATGGATACATAACTGGCTCAGTCATAGAAGACAGAGGGTGCTTTTCTGAATGGAGGAATGTGACTAGTGGTGTTCCGCAGGGATCAGTGCTGGGACCTTTGCTGTTTGTAGTATATATAAATGATTTGGAGGAAAAAGTAACTG
This sequence comes from Heterodontus francisci, assembly GCF_036365525.1. Lineage (NCBI taxonomy): Eukaryota > Metazoa > Chordata > Chondrichthyes > Heterodontiformes > Heterodontidae > Heterodontus > Heterodontus francisci. Next base: position 3,134,415 of record NW_027140852.1, read on the forward strand.
GTCTGATAATTAGTTTGTGGATGACACAAAGGTTGGTGCAGTTGCGGACAGTGATGAGGATTGTCAGAGGATACAGCAGGATATAGATCGGTTGGAGACTTGGGCGGAGAAATGGCAGATGGAGTTTAATCCGGACAAATGTGAGGTAACGCATTTTGGAAGGTCTAACACAGGTGGGAGGTATACAGTAAATGGCTGAAACCTTCGGAGTATTGACAGGTAAAAAGATCTGAGCGTGCAGATCCACAGGTCACTGAAAGTGGCAACGCAGGTGGATAAGGTAGTCAAGAAGGCATACGGCATGCTTGCCTTCATCGGTCGAAGCACAGAGTATAAAAATAGGCAAGTCATGCTGCAGCTATACAGAACTTTAGTTAGGCCACACTTCGAATATTGCGTGCAATTCTGGTCGCCACACTACCAGAAGGACGTGGAGGCTTTGGAGAGGGTACAGAAGAGGTTTACCAGGATGTTGCCTGGTCTGGAGGGCATTAGCTACGAGGAGAGGTTGGATAAACTCGGATTGTTTTCACTGGAAGGACGGAGGTGGAGGGGCGACATGATAGAGGTTTACAAAGTTATAAGCGGCAAGGACAGAGTGGATATTCAGAAGCTTTTTCCCAGGGTGGAAGAGTCAGTTAAAAGGGGACATAGTTTTAAGGTGAGAGGGGCAAAGTTTAGAGGGGATGTGCGAGGCAAGTTCTTTACACAGAGGGTGGTGAGTGCCTGGAACTTGTTGCCGAGGGAGGTGGTGGAAGCAGGTACCATAGCGACGTTTAAGAGGCATCTTGACAAATACATGAATAGGATGGGAATAGAGGGATACAGACCACGGAAGTGCAGAAGGTTTTAGTTTGGGCAGGCATCAAGATCGGCACAGGCTTGGAGGGCCGAATGGCCTGTTCCTGTTCTGTACTGTTCTTTGTTCTTTGTTCTTTTAGACAAGGAGACCAAAACTGTACGCAATACTCCAGGTGCAGTCTCAGCAAGGTGGGTTACAATTGCAGCCAGACATCTTTACTCCTGTATTCAAAACCCATTTGAGATGGAGGCCAACATACCATTTGCCTTCCAAATTGATTGGTGCACCTGCACATTTGCTTTCAGTGACTCATGCACAAGGAAACACAGGTCTCTTTGAAAATCAACACGTCGCAACCTCTCGCCAGTCAAGAAATATTGTGTCTTTCTGTTTTTGTTTTACCGGAGTGGAGCACTTGATACTTATTCATATTATATTCCAGCTGCCATGTTCTTGCCCACTCACTTAGCCTGTCCAAATCCACTTGAAGCCTCCTTGCATCCTCTTCACAACCTACTTTCCCACCTAGTTTTGTGTCATCAGCAAATTTGTAAGTATTACATTTGGTCCCCAAATTCAAATTATTTGTATAGATTGTGAACAGCAGTGGCCCTAGTACTGATCCTTGTGATACCCCACGAGTAACATCCTGCCATCCGGAGAATGACCCGTTTATTCCTGCTCTCTGTTTTCTGTCTGTTAACCAGTTCTCGATCCATACCAGCATATTGCCCCCAATTCCATGTGCTGTAATTTTATTTACTAATCACCTGTGTGGGACCTTACCAAAATAGGTCCAAATGCACCACACCTGCTGGTTCTCCTTTAGTAATGCAACAAGTAACATCCTCAAAAAACTTCAACAGCTTTGTTACACAGGTCGGCGCAACATCGATGGCCGAAGGGCCTGCACTGCGCTGTAATGTTCTAATTCTAATTCTAACATAATACCCCTTTCATAAATCCACGTTGACTCTGCCAATTTTACTATTATTTTCGAAGTGTCCAGTTATCACATCCTTGACAATAGATTCTAACATTTTCCCTATCACTGATGTTAAACTAACAGGCCTGCAGTTCTCATTCTCCCTCTCCCACCCTTCTTAAATAGTGGGGTTACATTTGTTACTTACCAGTCCTCAGGAACTCTTCCCGAATCGAGAAGTTTGAACGATTCCCATAAATACATCCACCATCTATAATGCCACCTCCTTTAACACTCTGGGATGTAGCTCATCTGGTCCAGGGATTTATCAGCCTTCAATCCAGTTACATTTTCAAGTACTACCTCTTTGCTAACACTAAATTGACAATTTGCCCCCGTACCTTCATGGTTTCCCTTGTTCAGTTTGAACACCCTGGTTTCAGATTTATCACATTCAAATGGAATGTGAAATTCTATCATAATATGGTCATTATTTCCCAAAAGCTCCTTTATAGCAGTGTCATAAACTAATCCTTTCTCGTTACATAAAATAGCCCGATTCTTAGTCCTTCAATGTTCTGCTCCAGAAACCCATCTCGTACACACTCCAGTAAAGGTAGATCATACTTCACTCATTTACTTGAAGTTTTCGATCATGTAACAGAGACGGTTGATGAAGGGAATGCCGTGGATTTATGTATATGTATTTTAAGAACGTGTTTGATAAGGTACCACGTAAAAGGCTGGTTAGCAAAATTGAGGCTCATGGAATAAGAGGATCATTGTCAAATTGGATTCAGGATAGAAAACAGCGAGTGGTAATAAATGGTTGTTTTTAAGTTTGGAGGATGGTAGACAGTGGGAGTTCCCCAAAGTTCGGTGTTGGGGCCATTGTGATTTTGCGGTACATAAATGACTTAGTTCTTAGAATACAGAGTAGAATCTCCAAATTTGCCAATGCCACCAGCTTCGAGATTTCTGAGCCAGTCCCAACGCTAATCACATGTTTTAGAGTATACATTCTCTCTCTCCAGCTCTCTGTCACAAAATTCCTACGTAGACTTTGCAATAACCACAGGCATCTGGCCGTTTGTAATCTCTCTCTGTCTCCAAATCTCCTACCCATTCCCAGCAAAGATCGCTCAACTGAGTTTGTCATTTCTCACAAACCAAGTGAGCCAAGCCGATGATCCAGATCTCTGTGAACGCTCTCCGACACAACTGTAAGATCTGATCAACGGTCACAGATTAACCAAAAGGAGGGAGAAGAGTCACAAGCAGTTAATTGAGTAATGCCAGTTCAAATACAGCACAAAATCAGATTAGAAACAGGAGATATATGACCTGTAACAGGTGATGGCTTTCTGGCGACAGATTAGTTATTGGAAGTGAGTATGAAAGACGCTATAGCAGGGCACATAGAAAAATTCAAGGTGATCAGGTAGAGTCAACATGGTTTTGTGAAAGGGAAATCATGTTTAACCAATTGATTGGAGTTCTTTGAAGAAGTAACATGTGCGGTGGCTAAAGGGGAACTGGTGGATGTACTGTACTTAGATTACCAGAAGGCATTTGATAATGTGTCACATCAAATGTCAATGCGGAAAATAAAAGCTCATGGTTAAGGGGGCAACATATTGGCATGGATAGAAGATTAGCTAGCGAACAGGAAACAGAGCGCAGGCAAGAATTGCTAATTAATATAAACACAAAAAGTGCTGGAACCACTCAGCAGGCTGGCAGCATCTGTGGAAAGAGAAGCAGAGTTAACGTTTTGGGTCAGTGACACTTCTTCAGAACTGGAGTATTGTGTACAGTATTAGTCTCCTTATTTAAGGAAGGATGTAAATGCGTTGGAAGCAGTTTAGAGAAGGTTTACTAGACTAATATCTGGAATGGGTGTGCTGTCTTATGCGGAAAGGCTGGAAAGGCTCGGCTTACATCAGCTGGAGTTGAGGGAATTAATAGGCGACTTGATAGAAACATATAAGATCCAGAGGGGGGCAGAGCAAGTGAAGGCGACAAAGAGAGAAACAGAAAGAGAGAAAGAGAAAGAGCGAGAGAGAGATAGAGCTCAGCTCATCTGCTGCTGAAACCCTCATCCATGCTTTTCTACCTCGAGATTTGACTATTCTAACACACTCCTGGCTGGTCTCCCACATTCTACTCACTGTAATTTTGTGGTCATCCAAAACTCTGCTAATTTATACCAAATTCTGTTCACCCAACAACCCTGTGCTCACTGACCTACATTGACTCTTGGTCCAGTAACACTTTAATTTTAATATTCTCAATCGTATGATCAAATCCCTTCATGGCCTCACCGCTCTGATTATCCCAATCCCCTGTCCATTTCCAATATTCCTGAAACTTGTTCATATTAAAGTATTTTTCTAATTCACTTTTTAAAGTGAGTTTGTTTGCCTCTGTCTCTCCCTGACCACACATTTCATCTCTCCAGCTCCACTTGTGCTATGGAAGTTTGGATCAATAAAATGGTGTGAACTGCACTGCTGGACCAGGCATCCAACTTACAGGTGAGGGGCTTTTGACTTGCTTCTGCTATTGTAAAGTTAGTGGAGGTGTTGTGGATGGTTTTCTGGAGGTTGTGTTGTGAGCTGCTGCAGACATTCAGGGACGGCAGAGGATTTGGTGACCCAACTCTGGACGAGGTATGGGGACTGTCGTTGCAGTGTCTCTGGGTCTGTAACATGACCAACAAATGGAGCAGAGGCTGCAGAGAGGGGAAGCTCTGTAAAGCGGGAGGAGGAGGGGTCTCTGTCCTACCCACCTCGTGTTTTCCAAGAGCAAAAAGAGCAGCGATCCTAATACCGAGTCCTGGGGAACACCACTGTATACTCCCATCGAATCTGAACAACAACGTTTCACTACTTCTCTCTGTTTACTGTTCATTAGCCAATATTAAATATTGGGAAGACTGAAATCATTGTTTTCACTCCCCACTCCAACTCTGTTCCCTTGCTATTGATTCCATCCCTCTCCCTGGTGACAGTCTGAGATTCAGACAGTCTGTTTGCAACCTTGGTGTCACATTTCGCCACAAAATGAGCTTTAACCTCATTCTCAGGATATAATTACAACCGCCTATTTCCACCTCAGTAACATCACCCGACTTCACCATGTCTCAGTCCATCTGCTGCTGAAACCTCATTCGTGCCTTTGTCACCTCCAGATGTGACTATTACATCTCACTCTTGGCTGATCTCCCACATCTACTCTCTTGTAAACGTGAGGTCATCCAAAAATCTGCTGCCCATGTCTTAGCTTACACCAAGTCCGGTTCATCAACCAAAGACCGACATTGTCTCCCAGTCAAGCAATGTCTTGATTTTAAAATTCTCCACCTTGTTTTGACATCCCTCCATGGCCTCGTCCCTCCCTACCTCTGTTATCTCCTCCAGCTCCACAACACACCGAGATATCTGTGCTCCTCTAATTCTGCTCTCTTGTGCATCCCTGATTTTAATCACTGCACCACTGGCGGCCGTGCCTTCAGCTGCCGGGTCCCTAAGCTGTGTAATATCTTCCCTACACCTCTTCGCCTCTCCACATCGCTTTCCTCCTTTCAGACACACCTGAAAACCTACCTCTTTGACTGAGCTGTTGGTCATCTGACCTAATATCTCCTGTTGTGTCTCAGCGTTATACTTTGCTTCGTAATGCTCCTGTGAAGCACCTTGGGATGTTTTACAATGTTAAAGGCATTATATAAATATAAGTTGTTGTTGTTGAATTTTGCCAGACATGATTGTCCTTCAGCATATCCATGTTACTAGACAGTTACAAACCAATGGTTTTCCAAGTAACAAATATTTTTCTCCTGGGTTGTCACCTCTAGATTTTTCCCCACTGGTGACACCGGTCTGATTGGTCAATAATTGTAGAGTTTATCCTATCTGTCCTTTTTTCAACAGGTTGTAACATTTGCAACCTCCAGTCCTCTGTCACCACTCCCATATCCAAGGAGAATTGAATGATTCTGGCCAGTGCCTCTGCTATTTCCACCATTCCTTCCCTCAGCAACCCTCATACATCCTATCCAGACTGGGTAAATGTTTTACTTTATTGTGATACAGAAAGTGCTGGATTGAAAGTGGTTAACTGAACCTGTTTGTTCAGTGACTGTAATTAATGTCAGTCTCCATGGATCCTAATTGTGTCACTGGAGGGTTTCCATCTTCTATTAAAACGGGACTCCTTTCAATGTGTGATCCCATACTGTGAGCTGGACCATAACCCTGGCACGAACAGGGATCAGCAGCTCTAGAGAGAGGGAGAGGATGGATCAGAATCTGAGAACAATTGATTGGAATGTTACAACGATGGACAGGAGTTTATCCTGGGATATTTACATTCTTTCTACATATTATGATCGGCTCTCATTAAATGCTCGGATCCATCGCGCACTTAAGATTATTCAATACATTTACTATCCTATCCTCGCTATTGTTGGTATCCCTGGTAATTCTCTCTCTCTCTGTCTAGCTATTAATTCTACAAACCGTTTTTTAACTGCATTTCTGCTCCAGTCATTTACTCTGCCCTGCTTACTGCTGTTATTATTCTTGGTGAATCTCTATCTCCAACTATTAGCTCTATAAACCATTGCTAATAGTATTACAGTTCTTGTCATTTACTCTCTCATCATTGCTTCTGCTGCTGTTTCTATTTCCAGCCAGGAGATCTGTCAACCCTGTTTCACTGAAATACGGTTCTGTAATGTAAACTTTGGGAAGACTGAAGCCAGTGTCATTGGTTTCCATACAAACTCCATCCCCTATCTGTCAAACTCATTCTCCACCCAGGCTAATGACTGAGGCAGAACCAGACAGTTTATAACCTCTGTGTTCTATATAAACCTGAGCTGAGTTCATCTCCATTTTTTATCCATCATCAGCCGTGCCTACTCCCACCTCTGTAATATCACCCGTCTCCACCTCTGCCTCAGCCCACCTGCTGCATAAACCCTCATCTGTACCTTTGCTAAATCCACACTTGACTATTCCAAGACTATCCTGGTCACCGCCCCCCACCCCAGTTATAAAACTCCATAAACCACAGATCATCCAGAACTCCGCTGCCTGTATCCTAACTCACACCAAATCCCGATCACCCATCACCCCTGTGCTCACTGATCTACATTGACTCCAGGTCTGACAGCAACTTAATTTTAATATTCTCATTCTGGTGTTTGAATCTCTCCATGGCCTCGCCCCTCCAATTAATCTCATTCCCCGTCCATATTCTTGAAAATCTTATACCTTCAACTTTACATCCAATTTCCTTTATAAAGTGAGTTATTTTAAATCCTTAACTTCCCCTGCTGCGATTTTCAATCTATGGCACCGCTGGTGCCAACGCTATGGTAAGGTGGTTTCAGCAAATGACGTGAACTGCACAGCCGGCTACTTCTATCATGGTCAGCACAGTGTCCCATGCTGGACAGCGCTCTAGTGTGGTCAGCACAGTGCCCCATGCTGGACAGGGCGCTAGTGTGGTCAGCACAATGCCCCATGCTGGACAGGGCGCTAGTGTGGTCAGCACAGTGCCCCATGCTGGACAGGGTGCAAGTGTGGTCAGTACAGTGCCCCATGCTGGACAGCGCTCTGGTGTGGTCAGCACAGTGCCCCATGCTGGACAGCGCTCCAGTGTGGTCAGCACAGTGCCCCATGCTGGACAGGGCGCTAGTGTGGTCAGCACAATGCCCCATGCTGGACAGGGCTCTAGTGTTGTCAGCACAGTGCCCCATGCTGGACAGGGCGCTAGTGTGGTCAGCACAATGCACTATGCTGGACAGGGCGCTAGTGTTGTCAGCACTGTGCCCCATGCTGGGCAAAGGTCTAGTCCTGTTGTAACATGCATGTGATGCTCATATGAGGAGAGTTTGAATGTGACGTCCGTGAGCGATTCTGACAGCTTTGATGTACATCTTTGAAACTTGGTCTGTGCATGTCCACTGACCGCTTGTGTTAGTCACTCTCAGCTGAACATACATTCAGCAGCACGAGGAACCCCCTCTCGTGTTATTTAAAAGGACCAGACATCCAACTTGGAGGTGAGGGGCTTTTGACTTACTTCTGCTATTGTCAAGTTAGTGGAGGTGCTGTGGATGGTTTTCTGAAGGTTGTGTTGTGAGCTGCTGCAGACATTCAGGGAGGACAAAGGATCTGGTGACTCAACTCTGGACGAGGTATGTGGACTGTAGTTAGTGTCTCTGGGTCTGTAAAACGAACAACAAATGTGGCAGAGGCTAAAGATAGTGGAAGCTCTGTAAAGAGGGAGGAGGAAGGGGAATCTGCCCTACCCACCCCGGGTTTTCCAAGAGCACTTTTCCTACCGAAACCTAACCCAGGAGCAGTATGTGAGGTGACTCTGATTCAATAACGATGTGGTCACAGAGCTGTGTCACCTCCTGTAAGACGACCTGGAGCCTCACACGAGGGTGAGGACATAGCTGTCAGTGGCTGTTATGATCACAGTTTCATTGTACTTCCATGCATTTGGATCTTTCCAGGCAGGAGCAGGAGACATATCTAACATAGAGTCACAGAGAGTGATACAGACATCTACGACACAGGAGAAGGCCATTCGACCCCATCGTGCGATCCCTGTGTGGAACAATTCAGACACTCCCACTCTCCCTCCCAATCCCCGTGTCCCTGCAAGTTCATTTCCTTCAGGTGCCCATCCAGTTTCCTTTTGAAATCATTCATTGTCTCGGCTTCCACCACCCTCACGGGCAGTGAGTTCCAGATCATGAACATCCACTGTGTAAAAAAGTTCTTCCTCATATTCCCCCTGCATCTCTTACCCAAACCTTGCATCTATGTCCCCGAGTCCGTGTTTCATCAGTTAATGGGAACCGTTTTTCCTTGTCTATCTTATCTTCTTCTTCTTTGGCCTCCTTGTCTCGGGAGACAATGGGTAAGCGCCTGGTGGTGGTCAGTGGTTTGTGAAGCAGCGCCTGGAGTGGCTTGTAAAGGCCAATTCTAGAGTGACAGACACTTCCACAGGTGCTGCAGATAAAATTGGTTGTTGGGGCAGTCCCACAGTTGACTTATCGAATCTTATCTAAGCCTATCATAATCGTGTACACCTTAATCATACCTATCTCATCCTCCTTTACTCCAGGGAGAACAACTCCATCTTCTCCAAACTAACCTTGTAACTAGCCATCACGCTCCCCCCCCTACCCCGCACCCAACCCCCAAGCCCTGGAACCATTCTGGTAAATCTCCTCGGCACCCTCTCACGGACCTTCACATCCTTCCTAAGTGTGCTGACCAGAACTGGACACAGTTCTCTAGTTGGGGCCTAACCAATGCTTTATAAAATTTCAGCACAACTTCCCTGCTTTTGTATCTTTGCCTCTAATCATGAAGCCCAAGATCTGATAAGCTTTCCTTAACACTCTCCACATATGTTCTTCCACCTTCAAAGATCAATGCATGTAGAGCCCCAGGTCCCTCTGTTCCTGCACAATCTTTAGAACTGTCCCATTAAGTCTATATTGCTTTCCTATTCCATCTGACAAAATGCATCACCTCACACTCCTCTGTATTAAGTTCCACCTGCCACTTCTCTGGCCATTCTGCTAGCCTATCTATATCCTGTTGTAGGCAGTTTGCATCATCCTCACTGTTTACTGTACCCCCAAGTATGGTATCATCGGAAAATTTTCAAATTCTAATCTTGAATTCCAAGATCCATCTTATATATATACAGCAAAAAAAAAGCAGTTGGTCCTCGCACTGACCCTTGGAAAACATCACTGTCTACCATCCTCCAGTGTGAAAAACAACCGTTCACCAGCACTCTGCCCGAACTATCTCTTCTTTGAAGGTAGCCCATTGTTCAGCTCCTGTTTTCCTGCCAAACGTTGACTCTAATTTATTCGCCCCAGCTCCATTTTTACACCGGTTGACTTGTTGAAGTTGACTTTCTCATAGTTAATTATTCTTACTCTGGATTGCTCTTTGTCCTTTCCCATAGTCAACAAAAACCTTATGATACAATGATCACTGTCCCCTAAATGTTCTCCTACTGATACTTAATCCACTTGGGTCCAGCTCATTCTCGAGAACCAGGTCCAGCAGTGCCTCCTTCCTCATTGGACTAGCAACATACTGTTGTAGAAAGGTTTCCTGCACACACTGTAGTAACTCCTGCCTCCCTCCGCCCTTTACATTACTACTATCCCAGTCAATATTAGGATAATGAATGTTCCCCCATTGTAACTACTCTATAATTCTTGCATCTTTTAGTAATTTTCTTGCAGATTTGTTCCTCCACATCCTTCCCATTAGCTGATGGCCTATTGACAACAACGAGCAATGTAAATGCACCTTTTTTTGTTCTTTAGCTCTATCCAAATAGATTCTGTCCTTCACCCACCCACGCACCCACCCACCCCCACTCCCACCTCCCATCTCCCCACACATGCCCCCGGGACTTTTACTCTGTCCAGCACTATAATGCTCTTCTTAATCAATACCACCACCCTTAATCCTTTTCTCCCTTTCCTATTTTTTCTGAACACCTTGTATCCAGGAATATTTAACACCCAGTTCTGCCCTTCTTTGAGCCAGATCTCTGTTATAGCCGCAACATCATATTTCCATATGGCAATCTGCACCTGTACCTCACCAGTCTTATTAACCACACTCCGTATTCACATACATGCACATCAACCCTGATGTAAACTTTATTACTTCCTCCCTTACTCAGACCCCAACTAATAACTTTCTAAACACTACTATAGTGTTATCCATCTCTCCCAGTATTCTGTGCACTTTAGAATTCCTCTCTGATGTTTACTCCTGGTCCCCACACACCTGCCAATTTAGTGTAAACCCTCTCCAATATTATTAACATATCACCCTGCAAGGAAATTAGTTCCAGCTCTGTTCAGGTGCAACCGTCCGGCCTGTACAGATCCCACATTCTCCAGAACTGGTCCCAGT
>NW_027140853.1:0-51980 GCF_036365525.1 Heterodontus francisci
TGAAACTGAGAGAAACTCAGTGAATATCTGAGAGAAACTGAGAGAAACTCTGAAAGTAACTGGGAGAAACTCAGTGAATATCTGAGAGAAACTGAGAGATACTCTGAGAGAAACTGAGAGAAACTCAGTGAATATCTGAGAGAACTGAGAGAAACTCTGAGAGAAACTGAGAGAAACTCAGTGAAAATCTGAGAGAAAACTGAGAGAAACTCTGAGAGTAACTGAGAGAAACTCAGTGAATATCTGAGAGAAACTGAGAGAAACTCAGTGAATATCTGAGAGAAACTGAGAGAAACTCTGAGAGAAACTGAGAGAAACTCAGTGAATATCTGAGAGAAACTGAGAGAAACTCTGAGAGTAACTGAGAGAAACTCAGTGAATATCTGAGAGAAACTGAGAGAAACTCTGAGAGTAACTGAGAGAAACTCAGTGAATATCTGAGAGAAACTCAGTGAATATCTGAGAGAAACTGAGAGAAACTCAGTGAATATCTGAGAGAAACTGAGAGAAACTCTGAGAGTAACTGAGAGAAACTCAGTGAATATCTGAGAGAAACTCAGAGAAACTCTGAGAGAAACTGAGAGAACTCAGTGAATATCTGAGAGAAACTCAGTGAATATCTGAGAGAAACTGAGAGAAACTCAGTGAATATCTGAGAGAAACTGAGAGAAACTCTGAGAGTAACTGGAGAAACTCAGTGAATATCTGAGAGAAACTGAGAGAAACTCTGAGAGAAACTGAGAGAAACTCAGTGAATATCTGAGAGAAACTCAGTGAATATCTGAGAGAAACTCAGTGAATATCTGAGAGAAACTGAGAGAAACACTGAGAGTAACTGAGAGAAACTCAGTGAATATCTGAGAGAAACTGAGAGAAACTCAGTGAATATCTGAGAGAAACTGAGAGAAACTCTGAGAGTAACTGGGAGAAACTCAGTGAATATCTGAGAGAAACTGAGAGAAACACTGAGAGTAACTGGGAGAAACTCAGTGAATATCTGAGAGAAACTGAGAGATACTCTGAGAGAATCTGAGAGAAACTCAGTGAATATCTGAGAGAAACTGAGAGAAACTCAGTGAATATCTGAGAGAAACTGAGAAACTCTGAGAGTAACTGGGAGAAACTCAGTGAATATCTGAGAGAAACTGAGAGAAACTCTGAGAGAAACTGAGAGAAACTCAGTGAATATCTGAGAGAAACTGAGAGAACTCTGAGAGTAACTGGGAGAAACTCAGTGAATATCTGAGAGAAACTGAGAGAAACTCTGAGAGTAACTGGGAGAAACTCAGTGAATATCTGAGAGAAACTGAGAGAAACTCTGAGAGTAACTGGAGAAACTCAGTGAATATCTGAGAGAAACTCAGTGAATATCTGAGAGTAACTGAGAGAAACTCAGTGAATATCTGAGAGAAACTGAGAGAAACTCTGAGAGTAACTGGGAGAAACTCAGTGAATATCTGAGAGAAACTGAGAGAAACTCAGTGAATATCTGAGAGAAACTGAGAGAAACTCTGAGAGTAACTGGGAGAAACTCAGTGAATATCTGAGAGAAACTGAGAGAAACTCTGAGAGTAACTGGGAGAAACTCTGAATATCTGAGAGTAACTGGAGAAACTCAGTGAATATCTGAGAGAAACTCTGAGAGTAACTGGAGAAACTCAGTGAATATCTGAGAGAAACTGAGAGAAACTCTGAGAGTTACTGGGAGAAACTCAGTGAATATCTGAGAGAAACTGAGAGAAACTCTGAGAGTAACCTGAGAGAAACTCAGTGAATATCTGAGAGAAACTGAGAGAAACTCTGAGAGTAACTGGGAGAAATTCAGTGAATATCTGAGAGTAACTGGAGAAACTCAGTGAATATCTGAGAGAAACTGAGAGAAACTCTGAGAGTAACTGGGAGATACTCAGTGAATATCTGAGAGAAACTGAGAGAAACTCTGAGAGTTACTGGGAGAAACTCAGTGAATATCTGAGAGAAACTGAGAGAAACTCTGAGAGTAACTGAGAGAAACTCAGTGAATATCTGAGAGAAACTGAGAGATACTCTGAGAGTAACTGGGAGAAACTCAGTGAATATCTGAGAGAAACTGAGAGATACTCTGAGAGTAACTGGGAGAAACTCAGTGAATATCTGAGAGAAACTGAGAGATTCTCTGAGAGAAACTGAGAGAAACTCAGTGAATATCTGAGAGAAACTGAGAGAAACTCTGAGAGTAACTGGGAGAAACTCAGTGAATATCTGAGAGAAACTGAGAGATACTCTGAGAGAAACTGAGAGAAACTCAGTGAATATCTGAGAGAAGCTGAGAGAAACTCTGAGAGTAACTGAGAGAAACTCAGTGAATATCTGAGAGAAACTGAGAGAAACTCAGTGAATATCTGAGAGAAACTCAGTGAATATCTGAGAGAAACTGAGAGAAACTCAGTGAATATCTGAGAGAAACTGAGAGAAACTCAGTGAATATCTGAGAGAAAGTGAGAGAAACTCTGAGAGTAACTGGAGAAACTCAGTGAATTTCTGAGAGAAACTGAGAGAAACTCTGAGAGTAACTGGGAGAAACTCAGTGAATATCTGAGAGAAACTGAGAGATACTCTGTGAGTAACTGGGAGAAACTCAGTGAATATCTGAGAGAAACTGAGAGATACTCTGAGAGAAACTGAGAGAAACTCAGTGAATATCTGAGAGAAACTGAGAGAAACTCTGAGAGTAACTGGGAGAAACTCAGTGAATATCTGAGAGAAACTCAGTGAATATCTGAGAGAAACTGAGAGAAACTCAGTGAATATCTGAGAGAAACTGAGAGAAACTCTGAGAGTAACTGAGAGAAACTCAGTGAATATCTGAGAGAAACTGAGAGAAACTCAGTGAATATCTGAGAGAAACTGAGAGAAACTCTGAGAGAAACTGAGAGAAACTCAGTGAATATCTGAGAGAAACTGAGAGAAACTCTGAGAGTAACTGAGAGAAACTCAGTGAATATCTGAGAGAAACTGAGAGAAACTCTGAGAGTAACTGAGAGAAACTCAGTGAATATCTGAGAGAAACTCAGTGAATATCTGAGAGAAACTGAGAGAAACTCAGTGAATATCTGAGAGAAACTGAGAGAAACTCTGAGAGTAACTGAGAGAAACTCAGTGAATATCTGAGAGAAACTCAGTGAATATCTGAGAGAAACTGAGAGAAACTCAGTGAATATCTGAGAGAAACTCAGTGAATATCTGAGAGAAACTGAGAGAAACTCAGTGAATATCTGAGAGAAACTGAGAGAAACTCTGAGAGTAACTGGGGGAAACTCAGTGAATATCTGAGAGAAACTGAGAGAAACTCTGAGAGAAACTGAGAGAAACTCAGTGAATATCTGAGAGAAACTCAGTGAATATCTGAGAGAAACTCAGTGAATATCTGAGAGAAACTGAGAGAAACACTGAGAGTAACTGGGAGAAACTCAGTGAATATCTGAGAGAAACTGAGAGAAACTCAGTGAATATCTGAGAGAAACTGAGAGAAACTCTGAGAGTAACTGGGAGAAACTCAGTGAATATCTGAGAGTAACTGAGAGAAACACTGAGAGTAACTGGGAGAAACTCAGTGAATATCTGAGAGAAACTGAGAGATACTCTGAGAGAATCTGAGAGAAACTCAGTGAATATCTGAGAGAAACTGAGAGAAACTCAGTGAATATCTGAGAGAAACTGAGAAACTCTGAGAGTAACTGGGAGAAACTCAGTGAATATCTGAGAGAAACTGAGAGAAACTCTGAGAGAAACTGAGAGAAACTCAGTGAATATCTGAGAGAAACTGAGAGAAACTCTGAGAGTAACTGGGAGAAACTCAGTGAATATCTGAGAGAAACTGAGAGAAACTCTGAGAGTAACTGGGAGAAACTCAGTGAATATCTGAGAGAAACTGAGAGAAACTCTGAGAGTAACTGGGAGAAACTCAGTGAATATCTGAGAGAAACTCAGTGAATATCTGAGAGTAACTGAGAGAAACTCAGTGAATATCTGAGAGAAACTGAGAGAAACTCTGAGAGTAACTGGGAGAAACTCAGTGAATATCTGAGAGAAACTGAGAGAAACTCAGTGAATATCTGAGAGAAATTGAGAGAAACTCTGAGAGTAACTGGGAGAAACTCAGTGAATATCTGAGAGAAACTGAGAGAAACTCTGAGAGTAACTGGGAGAAACTCTGAATATCTGAGAGTAACTGGGAGAAACTCAGTGAATATCTGAGAGAAACTCTGAGAGTAACTGGGAGAAACTCAGTGAATATCTGAGAGAAACTGAGAGAAACTCTGAGAGTTACTGGGAGAAACTCAGTGAATATCTGAGAGAAACTGAGAGAAACTCTGAGAGTAACTGAGAGAAACTCAGTGAATATCTGAGAGAAACTGAGAGAAACTCTGAGAGTAACTGGGAGAAATTCAGTGAATATCTGAGAGTAACTGGGAGAAACTCAGTGAATATCTGAGAGAAACTGAGAGAAACTCTGAGAGTAACTGGGAGATACTCAGTGAATATCTGAGAGAAACTGAGAGAAACTCTGAGAGTTACTGGGAGAAACTCAGTGAATATCTGAGAGAAACTGAGAGAAACTCTGAGAGTAACTGAGAGAAACTCAGTGAATATCTGAGAGAAACTGAGAGAAACTCTGAGAGTAACTGGGAGAAACTCAGTGAATATCTGAGAGAAACTGAGAGATACTCTGAGAGTAACTGGGAGAAACTCAGTGAATATCTGAGAGAAACTGAGAGATACTCTGAGAGAAACTGAGAGAAACTCAGTGAATATCTGAGAGAAACTGAGAGAAACTCTGAGAGTAACTGGGAGAAACTCAGTGAATATCTGAGAGAAACTGAGAGATACTCTGAGAGAAACTGAGAGAAACTCAGTGAATATCTGAGAGAAGCTGAGAGAAACTCTGAGAGTAACTGAGAGAAACTCAGTGAATATCTGAGAGAAACTGAGAGAAACTCAGTGAATATCTGAGAGAAACTCAGTGAATATCTGAGAGAAACTGAGAGAAACTCAGTGAATATCTGAGAGAAACTGAGAGAAACTCAGTGAATATCTGAGAGAAAGTGAGAGAAACTCTGAGAGTAACTGGGAGAAACTCAGTGAATTTCTGAGAGAAACTGAGAGAAACTCTGAGAGTAACTGGGAGAAACTCAGTGAATATCTGAGAGAAACTGAGAGATACTCTGTGAGTAACTGGGAGAAACTCAGTGAATATCTGAGAGAAACTGAGAGATACTCTGAGAGAAACTGAGAGAAACTCAGTGAATATCTGAGAGAAACTGAGAGAAACTCTGAGAGTAACTGGGAGAAACTCAGTGAATATCTGAGAGAAACTGAGAGAAACTCTGAGAGTAACTGGGAGAAACTCAGTGAATATCTGAGAGAAACTGAGAGATACTCTGAGAGTAACTGGGAGAAACTCAGTGAATATCTGAGAGAAACTGAGAGATACTCTGAGAGAAACTGAGAGAAACTCAGTGAATATCTGAGAGAAACTGAGAGAAACTCTGAGAGTAACTGGGAGAAACTCAGTGAATATCTGAGAGAAACTGAGAGATACTCAGAGAGAAACTGAGAGAAACTCAGTGAATATCTGAGAGAAGCTGAGAGAAACTCTGAGAGTAACTGGGAGAAACTCAGTGAATATCTGAGAGAAACTGAGAGAAACTTAGTGAATATCTGAGAGAAACTAAGAGATACTCTGAGAGAAACTGAGAGAAACTCAGTGAATATCTGAGAGAAACTGAGAGAAACTCTGAGAGTAACTGGGAGAAACTCAGTGAATATCTGAGAGAAACTGAGAGATACTCTGAGAGAATCTGAGAGAAACTCAGTGAATATCTGAGAGAAACTGAGAGAAACTCAGTGAATATCTGAGAGAAACTGAGAAACTCTGAGAGTAACTGGGAGAAACTCAGTGAATATCTGAGAGAAACTGAGAGAAACTCTGAGAGAAACTGAGAGAAACTCAGTGAATATCTGAGAGAAACTGAGAGAAACTCTGAGAGTAACTGGGAGAAACTCAGTGAATATCTGAGAGAAACTGAGAGAAACTCTGAGAGAAACTGAGAGAAACTCAGTGAATATCTGAGAGAAACTGAGAGAAACTCTGAGAGAAACTGAGAGAAACTCAGTGAATATCTGAGAGAAACTGAGAGATACTCTGAGAGAATCTGAGAGAAACTCAGTGAATAACTGAGAGAAACTCAGTGAATATCTGAGAGAAACTGAGAAACTCTGAGAGTAACTGGGAGAAACTCAGTGAATATCTGAGAGAAACTGAGAGAAACTCTGAGAGAAACTGAGAGAAACTCAGTGAATATCTGAGAGAAACTGAGAGAAACTCTGAGAGTAACTGGGAGAAACTCAGTGAATATCTGAGAGAAACTGAGAGAAACTCTGAGAGTAACTGGGAGAAACTCAGTGAATATCTGAGAGAAACTGAGAGATACTCTGAGAGAAACTGAGAGAAACTCAGTGAATATCTGAGAGAAACTCTGAGAGTAACTGAGAGAAACTCAGTGAATATCTGAGAGAAACTGAGAGAAACTCTGAGAGTAACTGGGAGAAACTCAGTGAATATCTGAGAGAAACTGAGAGAAACTCTGAGAGTAACTGGGAGAAACTCAGTGAATATCTGAGAGAAACTCAGTGAATATCTGAGAGAAACTCAGTGAATATCTGAGAGTAACTGAGAGAAACTCAGTGAATATCTGAGAGAAACTGAGAGAAACTCTGAGAGTAACTGGGAGAAACTCAGTGAATATCTGAGAGAAACTGAGAGATACTCTGAGAGAAACTGAGAGAAACTCAGTGAATATCTGAGAGAAGCTGCAGAGAAACTCTGAGAGTAACTGAGAGAAACTCAGTGAATATCTGAGAGAAACTGAGAGAAACTCAGTGAATATCTGAGAGAAACTCAGTGAATATCTGAGAGAAACTGAGAGAAACTCAGTGAATATCTGAGAGAAACTGAGAGAAACTCAGTGAATATCTGAGAGAAACTGAGAGAAACTCAGTGAATATCTGAGAGAAAGTGAGAGAAACTCTGAGAGTAACTGGGAGAAACTCAGTGAATTTCTGAGAGAAACTGAGAGAAACTCTGAGAGTAACTGGGAGAAACTCAGTGAATATCTGAGAGAAACTGAGAGATACTCTGTGAGTAACTGGGAGAAACTCAGTGAATATCTGAGAGAAACTGAGAGATACTCTGAGAGAAACTGAGAGAAACTCAGTGAATATCTGAGAGAAACTGAGAGAAACTCTGAGAGTAACTGGGAGAAACTCAGTGAATATCTGAGAGAAACTGAGAGATACGCTGAGAGAAACTGAGAGAAACTCAGTGAATATCTGAGAGAAGCAGAGAGAAACTCTGAGAGTAACTGAGAGAAACTCAGTGAATATCTGAGAGAAACTGAGAGAAACTCAGTGAATATCTGAGAGAAACTCTGAGTAACTGGAGAAACTCAGTGAATATCTGAGAGTAACTGAGAGAAACACTGAGAGTAACTGGGAGAAACTCAGTGAATATCTGAGAGAAACTGAGAGAAACTCAGTGAATATCTGAGAGAAACTGAGAGAAACTCTGAGAGTAACTGGGAGAAACTCAGTGAATATCTGAGAGTAACTGAGAGAAACACTGAGAGTAACTGGGAGAAACTCAGTGAATATCTGAGAGAAACTGAGAGATACTCTGAGAGAATCTGAGAGAAACTCAGTGAATATCTGAGAGAAACTGAGAGAAACTCAGTGAATATCTGAGAGAAACTGAGAAACTCTGAGAGTAACTGGGAGAAACTCAGTGAATATCTGAGAGAAACTGAGAGAAACTCTGAGAGAAACTGAGAGAAACTCAGTGAATATCTGAGAGACTCTGAGAGTAACTGGGAGAAACTCAGTGAATATCTGAGAGAAACTGAGAGAAACTCTGAGAGTAACTGGGAGAAACTCAGTGAATATCTGAGAGAAACTGAGAGAAACTCTGAGAGTAACTGGGAGAAACTCAGTGAATATCTGAGAGAAACTCGGTGAATATCTGAGAGTAACTGAGAGAAACTCAGTGAATATCTGAGAGAAACTGAGAGAAACTCTGAGAGTAACTGGGAGAAACTCAGTGAATATCTGAGAGAAACTGAGAGAAACTCAGTGAATATCTGAGAGAAATTGAGAGAAACTCTGAGAGTAACTGGGAGAAACTCAGTGAATATCTGAGAGAAACTGAGAGAAACTCTGAGAGTAACTGGGAGAAACTCTGAATATCTGAGAGTAACTGGGAGAAACTCAGTGAATATCTGAGAGAAACTCTGAGAGTAACTGGGAGAAACTCAGTGAATATCTGAGAGAAACTGAGAGAAACTCTGAGAGTTACTGGGAGAAACTCAGTGAATATCTGAGAGAAACTGAGAGAAACTCTGAGAGTAACTGAGAGAAACTCAGTGAATATCTGAGAGAAACTGAGAGAAACTCTGAGAGTAACTGGAGAAATTCAGTGAATATCTGAGAGTAACTGGGAGAAACTCAGTGAATATCTGAGAGAAACTGAGAGAAACTCTGAGAGTAACTGGGAGAAACTCAGTGAATATCTGAGAGAAACTGAGAGAAACTCTGAGAGTTACTGGGAGAAACTCAGTGAATATCTGAGAGAAACTGAGAGATACTCTGAGAGAAACTGAGAGAAACTCAGTGAATATCTGAGAGAAGCTGAGAGAAACTCTGAGAGTAACTGAGAGAAACTCAGTGAATATCTGAGAGAAACTGAGAGAAACTCAGTGAATATCTGAGAGAAACTCAGTGAATATCTGAGAGAAACTGAGAGAAACTCAGTGAATATCTGAGAGAAACTGAGAGAAACTCAGTGAATATCTGAGAGAAACTGAGAGAAACTCAGTGAATATCTGAGAGAAAGTGAGAGAAACTCTGAGAGTAACTGGGAGAAACTCAGTGAATTTCTGAGAGAAACTGAGAGAAACTCTGAGAGTAACTGGGAGAAACTCAGTGAATATCTGAGAGAAACTGAGAGATACTCTGTGAGTAACTGGGAGAAACTCAGTGAATATCTGAGAGAAACTGAGAGATACTCTGAGAGAAACTGAGAGAAACTCAGTGAATATCTGAGAGAAACTGAGAGAAACTCTGAGAGTAACTGGGAGAAACTCAGTGAATATCTGAGAGAAACTGAGAGAAACTCTGAGAGTAACTGGGAGAAACTCAGTGAATATCTGAGAGAAACTGAGAGATACTCTGAGAGTAACTGGGAGAAACTCAGTGAATATCTGAGAGAAACTGAGAGATACTCTGAGAGAAACTGAGAGAAACTCAGTGAATATCTGAGAGAAACTGAGAGAAACTCTGAGAGTAACTGGGAGAAACTCAGTGAATATCTGAGAGAAACTGAGAGATACTCAGAGAGAAACTGAGAGAAACTCAGTGAATATCTGAGAGAAGCTGAGAGAAACTCTGAGAGTAACTGGGAGAAACTCAGTGAATATCTGAGAGAAACTGAGAGAAACTTAGTGAATATCTGAGAGAAACTAAGAGATACTCTGAGAGTAACTGGGAGAAACAGTGAATATCTGAGAGAAACTGAGAGATACTCTGAGAGAAACTGAGAGAAACTCAGTGAATATCTGAGAGAAACTGAGAGAAACTCTGAGAGTAACTGGGAGAAACTCAGTGAATATCTGAGAGAAACTGAGAGATACTCTGAGAGAATCTGAGAGAAACTCAGTGAATATCTGAGAGAAACTGAGAGAAACTCAGTGAATATCTGAGAGAAACTGAGAAACTCTGAGAGTAACTGGAGAAACTCAGTGAATATCTGAGAGAAACTGAGAGAAACTCTGAGAGAAACTGAGAGAAACTCAGTGAATATCTGAGAGAAACTGAGAGAAACTCTGAGAGTAACTGGGAGAAACTCAGTGAATATCTGAGAGAAACTGAGAGAAACTCTGAGAGAAACTGAGAGAAACTCAGTGAATATCTGAGAGAAACTGAGAGAAACTCTGAGAGAAACTGAGAGAAACTCAGTGAATATCTGAGAGAAACTGAGAGATACTCTGAGAGAATCTGAGAGAAACTCAGTGAATAACTGAGAGAAACTCAGTGAATATCTGAGAGAAACTGAGAAACTCTGAGAGTAACTGGGAGAAACTCAGTGAATATCTGAGAGAAACTGAGAGAAACTCTGAGAGAAACTGAGAGAAACTCAGTGAATATCTGAGAGAAACTGAGAGAAACTCTGAGAGTAACTGGGAGAAACTCCGTGAATATCTGAGAGAAACTGAGAGAAACTCTGAGAGTAACTGGGAGAAACTCAGTGAATATCTGAGAGAAACTGAGAGATACTCTGAGAGAAACTGAGAGAAACTCAGTGAATATCTGAGAGAAACTCTGAGAGTAACTGAGAGAACTCAGTGAATATCTGAGAGAAACTGAGAGAAACTCTGAGAGTAACTGGGAGAAACTCAGTGAATATCTGAGAGAAACTGAGAGATACTCTGAGAGAAACTGAGAGAAACTCAGTGAATATCTGAGAGAAGCTGAGAGAAACTCTGAGAGTAACTGAGAGAAACTCAGTGAATATCTGAGAGAAACTGAGAGAAACTCAGTGAATATCTGAGAGAAACTCAGTGAATATCTGAGAGAAACTGAGAGAAACTCAGTGAATATCTGAGAGAAACTGAGAGAAACTCAGTGAATATCTGAGAGAAACTGAGAGAAACTCAGTGAATATCTGAGAGAAAGTGAGAGAAACTCTGAGAGTAACTGGGAGAAACTCAGTGAATTTCTGAGAGAAACTGAGAGAAACTCTGAGAGTAACTGGGAGAAACTCAGTGAATATCTGAGAGAAACTGAGAGATACTCTGTGAGTAACTGGGAGAAACTCAGTGAATATCTGAGAGAAACTGAGAGATACTCTGAGAGAAACTGAGAGAAACTCAGTGAATATCTGAGAGAAACTGAGAGAAACTCTGAGAGTAACTGGGAGAAACTCAGTGAATATCTGAGAGAAACTGAGAGATACGCTGAGAGAAACTGAGAGAAACTCAGTGAATATCTGAGAGAAGCAGAGAGAAACTCTGAGAGTAACTGAGAGAAACTCAGTGAATATCTGAGAGAAACTGAGAGAAACTCAGTGAATATCTGAGAGAAACTCTGAGTAACTGGGAGAAACTCAGTGAATATCTGAGAGTAACTGAGAGAAACACTGAGAGTAACTGGGAGAAACTCAGTGAATATCTGAGAGAAACTGAGAGAAACTCAGTGAATATCTGAGAGAAACTGAGAGAAACTCTGAGAGTAACTGGGAGAAACTCAGTGAATATCTGAGAGTAACTGAGAGAAACACTGAGAGTAACTGGGAGAAACTCAGTGAATGTCTGAGAGAAACTGAGACATACTCTGAGAGAATCTGAGAGAAACTCAGTGAATATCTGAGAGAAACTGAGAGAAACTCAGTGAATATCTGAGAGAAACTGAGAAACTCTGAGAGTAACTGGGAGAAACTCAGTGAATATCTGAGAGAAACTGAGAGAAACTCTGAGAGAAACTGAGAGAAACTCAGTGAATATCTGAGAGAAACTGAGAGAAACTCTGAGAGTAACTGGAGAAACTCAGTGAATATCTGAGAGAAACTGAGAGAAACTCTGAGAGTAACTGGGAGAAACTCAGTGAATATCTGAGAGAAACTGAGAGAAACTCTGAGAGTAACTGGAGAAACTCAGTGAATATCTGAGAGAAACTCAGTGAATATCTGAGAGTAACTGAGAGAAACTCAGTGAATATCTGAGAGAAACTGAGAGAAACTCTGAGAGTAACTGGGAGAAACTCAGTGAATATCTGAGAGAAACTGAGAGAAACTCAGTGAATATCTGAGAGAAATTGAGAGAAACTCTGAGAGTAACTGGGAGAAACTCAGTGAATATCTGAGAGAAACTGAGAGAACTCTGAGAGTAACTGGGAGAAACTCTGAATATCTGAGAGTAACTGGAGAAACTCAGTGAATATCTGAGAGAAACTCTGAGAGTAACTGGGAGAAACTCAGTGAATATCTGAGAGAAACTGAGAGAAACTCTGAGAGTTACTGGGAGAAACTCAGTGAATATCTGAGAGAAACTGAGAGAAACTCTGAGAGTAACTGAGAGAAACTCAGTGAATATCTGAGAGAAACTGAGAGAAACTCTGAGAGTAACTGGGAGAAATTCAGTGAATATCTGAGAGTAACTGGGAGAAACTCAGTGAATATCTGAGAGAAACTGAGAGAAACTCTGAGAGTAACTGGGAGAAACTCAGTGAATATCTGAGAGAAACTGAGAGAAACTCTGAGAGTTACTGGGAGAAACTCAGTGAATATCTGAGAGAAACTGAGAGAAACTCTGAGAGTAACTGAGAGAAACTCAGTGAATATCTGAGAGAAACTGAGAGAAACTCTGAGAGTAACTGGGAGAAACTCAGTGAATATCTGAGAGAAACTGAGAGATACTCTGAGAGTAACTGGGAGAAACTCAGTGAATATCTGAGAGAAACTGAGAGATACTCTGAGAGAAACTGAGAGAAACTCAGTGAATATCTGAGAGAAACTGAGAGAAACTCTGAGAGTAACTGGAGAAACTCAGTGAATATCTGAGAGAAACTGAGAGATACTCTGAGAGAAACTGAGAGAAACTCAGTGAATATCTGAGAGAAGCTGAGAGAAACTCTGAGAGTAACTGAGAGAAACTCAGTGAATATCTGAGAGAAACTGAGAGAAACTCAGTGAATATCTGAGAGAAACTCAGTGAATATCTGAGAGAAACTGAGAGAAACTCAGTGAATATCTGAGAGAAACTGAGAGAAACTCAGTGAATATCTGAGAGAAACTGAGAGAAACTCAGTGAATATCTGAGAGAAAGTGAGAGAAACTCTGAGAGTAACTGGGAGAAACTCAGTGAATTTCTGAGAGAAACTGAGAGAAACTCTGAGAGTAACTGGGAGAAACTCAGTGAATATCTGAGAGAAACTGAGAGATACTCTGTGAGTAACTGGGAGAAACTCAGTGAATATCTGAGAGAAACTGAGAGATACTCTGAGAGAAACTGAGAGAAACTCAGTGAATATCTGAGAGAAACTGAGAGAAACTCTGAGAGTAACTGGGAGAAACTCAGTGAATATCTGAGAGAAACTGAGAGAAACTCTGAGAGTAACTGGGAGAAACTCAGTGAATATCTGAGAGAAACTGAGAGATACTCTGAGAGTAACTGGGAGAAACTCAGTGAATATCTGAGAGAAACTGAGAGATACTCTGAGAGAAACTGAGAGAAACTCAGTGAATATCTGAGAGAAACTGAGAGAAACTCTGAGAGTAACTGGGAGAAACTCAGTGAATATCTGAGAGAAACTGAGAGATACTCAGAGAGAAACTGAGAGAAACTCAGTGAATATCTGAGAGAAGCTGAGAGAAACTCTGAGAGTAACTGGAGAAACTCAGTGAATATCTGAGAGAAACTGAGAGAAACTTAGTGAATATCTGAGAGAAACTAAGAGATACTCTGAGAGAAACTGAGAGAAACTCAGTGAATATCTGAGAGAAACTGAGAGAAACTCTGAGAGTAACTGGGAGAAACTCAGTGAATATCTGAGAGAAACTGAGAGATACTCTGAGAGAATCTGAGAGAAACTCAGTGAATATCTGAGAGAAACTGAGAGAAACTCAGTGAATATCTGAGAGAAACTGAGAAACTCTGAGAGTAACTGGGAGAAACTCAGTGAATATCTGAGAGAAACTGAGAGAAACTCTGAGAGAAACTGAGAGAAACTCAGTTTCTCTCAGAGTTTCTCTCAGTTTCTCTCAGATATTCACTGAGTTTCTCCCAGTTACTCTCAGAGTTTCTCAGTTTCTCTCAGATATTCACTGAGTTTCTCTCAGTTTC
Source organism: Heterodontus francisci (assembly GCF_036365525.1). Classification (NCBI taxonomy): domain Eukaryota; kingdom Metazoa; phylum Chordata; class Chondrichthyes; order Heterodontiformes; family Heterodontidae; genus Heterodontus; species Heterodontus francisci. The sequence continues at coordinate 13,929 of NW_027140853.1, forward strand.
TCTCAGATATTCACTGAGTTTCTCTCAGATTCTCTCAGAGTATCTCTCAGTTTCTCTCAGATATTCACTGAGTTTCTCCCAGTTACTCTCAGAGTTTCTCTCAGTTTCTCTCAGATATTCACTGAGTTTCTCTCAGTTTCTCTCAGAGTATCTCTTAGTTTCTCTCAGATATTCACTAAGTTTCTCTCAGTTTCTCTCAGATATTCACTGAGTTTCTCCCAGTTACTCTCAGAGTTTCTCTCAGCTTCTCTCAGATATTCACTGAGTTTCTCTCAGTTTCTCTCTGAGTATCTCTCAGTTTCTCTCAGATATTCACTGAGTTTCTCCAGTTACTCTCAGAGTTTCTCTCAGTTTCTCTCAGATATTCACTGAGTTTCTCTCAGTTTCTCTCAGAGTATCTCTCAGTTTCTCTCAGATATTCACTGAGTTTCTCCCAGTTACTCTCAGAGTATCTCTCAGTTTCTCTCAGATATTCACTGAGTTTCTCCCAGTTACTCTCAGAGTTTCTCTCAGTTTCTCTCAGATATTCACTGAGTTTCTCCCAGTTACTCTCAGAGTTTCTCTCAGTTTCTCTCAGATATTCACTGAGTTTCTCTCAGTTTCTCTCAGAGTATCTCTCAGTTTCTCTCAGATATTCACTGAGTTTCTCCCAGTTACTCACAGAGTATCTCTCAGTTTCTCTCAGATATTCACTGAGTTTCTCCCAGTTACTCTCAGAGTTTCTCTCAGTTTCTCTCAGAAATTCACTGAGTTTCTCCCAGTTACTCTCAGAGTTTCTCTCACTTTCTCTCAGATATTCACTGAGTTTCTCTCAGTTTCTCTCAGATATTCACTGAGTTTCTCTCAGTTTCTCTCAGATATTCACTGAGTTCTCTCAGTTTCTCTCAGATATTCACTGAGTTTCTCTCAGATATTCACTGAGTTTCTCTCAGTTTCTCTCAGATATTCACTGAGTTTCTCTCAGTTACTCTCAGAGTTTCTCTCAGCTTCTCTCAGATATTCACTGAGTTTCTCTCAGTTTCTCTCAGAGTATCTCTCAGTTTCTCTCAGATATTCACTGAGTTTCTCCCAGTTACTCTCAGAGTTTCTCTCAGTTTCTCTCAGATATTCACTGAGTTTCTCTCAGTTTCTCTCAGAGTATCTCTCAGTTTCTCTCAGATATTCACTGAGTTTCTCCCAGTTACTCTCAGAGTATCTCTCAGTTTCTCTCAGATATTCACTGAGTTTCTCCCAGTTACTCTCAGAGTTTCTCTCAGTTTCTCTCAGATATTCACTGAGTTTCTCTCAGTTACTCTCAGAGTTTCTCTCAGTTTCTCTCAGATATTCACTGAGTTTCTCCCAGTAACTCTCAGAGTTTCTCTCAGTTTCTCTCAGATATTCACTGAGTTTCTCCCAGTTACTCTCAGAGTTTCTCTCAGTTTCTCTCAGATATTCACTGAGTTTCTCCCAGTTACTCTCAGATATTCACTGAATTTCTCCAGTACTCTCAGAGTTTCTCTCAGTTTCTCTCAGATATTCACTGAGTTTCTCTCAGTTACTCTCAGAGTTTCTCTCAGTTTCTCTCAGATATTCACTGAGTTTCTCCCAGTAACTCTCAGAGTTTCTCTCAGTTTCTCTCAGATATTCACTGAGTTTCTCCCAGTTACTCTCAGAGTTTCTCTCAGATATTCACTGAGTTTCTCCCAGTTACTCTCAGATATTCAGAGTTTCTCCAGTTACTCTCAGAGTTTCTCTCAGTTTCTCTCAGATATTCACTGAGTTTCTCCCAGTTACTCTCAGAGTTTCTCTCAATTTCTCTCAGATATTCACTGAGTTTCTCTCAGTTTCTCTCAGATATTCACTGAGTTTCTCCCAGTTACTCTCAGAGTTTCTCTCAGTTTCTCTCAGATATTCACTGAGTTTCTCTCAGTTACTCTCAGATATTCACTGAGTTTCTCTCAGATATTCACTGAGTTTCTCCCAGTTACTCTCAGAGTTTCTCTCAGTTTCTCTCAGATATTCACTGAGTTTCTCCCAGTTACTCTCAGAGTTTCTCTCAGTTTCTCTCAGATATTCACTGAGTTTCTCCCAGTTACTCTCAGAGTTTCTCTCAGTTTCTCTCAGATATTCACTGAGTTTCTCTCAGTTTCTCTCAGAGTTTCTCTCAGTTTCTCTCAGATATTCACTGAGTTTCTCCCAGTTACTCTCAGAGTTTCTCAGTTTCTCTCAGATATTCACTGAGTTTCTCTCAGTTTCTCTCAGATATTCACTGAGTTTCTCTCAGATTCTCTCAGAGTATGTCTCAGTTTCTCTCAGACATTCACTGAGTTTCTCCCAGTTACTCTCAGTGTTTCTCTCAGTTACTCTCAGATATTCACTGAGTTTCTCCAGTTACTCTCAGAGTTTCTCTCAGTTTCTCTCAGATATTCACTGAGTTTCTCTCAGTTTCTCTCAGATATTCACTGAGTTTCTCCCAGTTACTCTCAGTGTTTCTCTCAGTTACTCTCAGATATTCACTGAGTTTCTCCCAGTTACTCAGAGTTTCTCTCAGATATTCACTGAGTTTCTCTCAGTTTCTCTCAGATATTCACTGAGTTTCTCTCAGTTACTCTCAGAGTTTCTCTCTGCTTCTCTCAGATATTCACTGAGTTTCTCTCAGTTTCTCTCAGCGTATCTCTCAGTTTCTCTCAGATATTCACTGAGTTTCTCCAGTTACTCTCAGAGTTTCTCTCAGTTTCTCTCAGATATTCACTGAGTTTCTCTCAGTTTCTCTCAGAGTATCTCTCAGTTTCTCTCAGATATTCACTGAGTTTCTCCCAGTTACTCACAGAGTATCTCTCAGTTTCTCTCAGATATTCACTGAGTTTCTCCCAGTTACTCTCAGAGTTTCTCTCAGTTTCTCTCAGAAATTCACTGAGTTTCTCCCAGTTACTCTCAGAGTTTCTCTCACTTTCTCTCAGATATTCACTGAGTTTCTCTCAGTTTCTCTCAGATATTCACTGAGTTTCTCTCAGTTTCTCTCAGATATTCACTGAGTTTCTCTCAGTTTCTCTCAGATATTCACTGAGTTTCTCTCAGATATTCACTGAGTTTCTCTCAGTTTCTCTCAGATATTCACTGAGTTTCTCTCAGTTACTCTCAGAGTTTCTCTCAGCTTCTCTCAGATATTCACTGAGTTTCTCTCAGTTTCTCTCAGAGTATCTCTCAGTTTCTCTCAGATATTCACTGAGTTTCTCCCAGTTACTCTCAGAGTTTCTCTCAGTTTCTCTCAGATATTCACTGAGTTTCTCTCAGTTACTCTCAGAGTTTCTCTCAGATATTCACTGAGTTTCTCTCAGTTTCTCTCAGAGTATCTCTCAGTTTCTCTCAGATATTCACTGAGTTTCTCCCAGTTACTCTCAGAGTTTCTCTCAGTTTCTCTCAGATATTCACGGAGTTTCTCCCAGTTACTCTCAGAGTTTCTCTCAGTTTCTCTCAGATATTCACTGAGTTTCTCTCAGTTTCTCTCAGAGTTTCTCTCAGTTTCTCTCAGATATTCACTGAGTTTCTCCCAGTTACTCTCAGAGTTTCTCAGTTTCTCTCAGATATTCACTGAGTTTCTCTCAGTTATTCACTGAGTTTCTCTCAGATTCTCTCAGAGTATCTCTCAGTTTCTCTCAGATATTCACTGAGTTTCTCTCAGTTTCTCTCAGAGTTTCTCTCAGTTTCTCTCAGATATTCACTGAGTTTCTCTCAGTTTCTCTCAGAGTTTCTCTCAGTTTCTCTCAGATATTCACTGAGTTTCTCCCAGTTACTCTCAGAGTTTCTCTCAGTTTCTCTCAGATATTCACTGAGTTTCTCTCAGTTTCTCTCAGAGTTTCTCTCAGTTTCTCTCAGATATTCACTGAGTTTCTCCCAGTTACTCTCAGAGTTTCTCAGTTTCTCTCAGATATTCACTGAGTTTCTCTCAGTTTCTCTCAGATATTCACTGAGTTTCTCTCAGATTCTCTCAGAGTATCTCTCAGTTTCTCTCAGATATTCACTGAGTTTCTCCCAGTTACTCTCAGAGTTTCTCTCAGTTTCTCTCAGATATTCACTGAGTTTCTCTCAGTTTCTCTCAGAGTATCTCTCAGTTTCTCTCAGATATTCACTGTTTCTCCCAGTTACTCTCAGAGTATCTCTTAGTTTCTCTCAGATATTCACTAAGTTTCTCTCAGTTTCTCTCAGATATTCACTGAGTTTCTCCCAGTTACTCTCAGAGTTTCTCTCAGCTTCTCTCAGATATTCACTGAGTTTCTCTCAGTTTCTCTCTGAGTATCTCTCAGTTTCTCTCAGATATTCACTGAGTTTCTCCCAGTTACTCTCAGAGTTTCTCTCAGTTTCTCTCAGATATTCACTGAGTTTCTCTCAGTTTCTCTCAGAGTATCTCTCAGTTTCTCTCAGATATTCACTGAGTTTCTCCAGTTACTCTCAGAGTATCTCTCAGTTTCTCTCAGATATTCACTGAGTTTCTCCCAGTTACTCTCAGAGTTTCTCTCAGTTTCTCTCAGATATTCACTGAGTTTCTCCAGTTACTCTCAGAGTTTCTCTCAGTTTCTCTCAGATATTCACTGAGTTTCTCTCAGTTTCTCTCAGAGTATCTCTCAGTTTCTCTCAGATATTCACTGAGTTTCTCCCAGTTACTCACAGAGTATCTCTCAGTTTCTCTCAGATATTCACTGAGTTTCTCCCAGTTACTCTCAGAGTTTCTCTCAGTTTCTCTCAGAAATTCACTGAGTTTCTCCCAGTTACTCTCAGAGTTTCTCTCACTTTCTCTCAGATATTCACTGAGTTTCTCTCAGTTTCTCTCAGATATTCACTGAGTTTCTCTCAGTTTCTCTCAGATATTCACTGAGTTTCTCTCAGTTTCTCTCAGATATTCACTGAGTTTCTCTCAGATATTCACTGAGTTTCTCTCAGTTTCTCTCAGATATTCACTGAGTTTCTCTCAGTTACTCTCAGAGTTTCTCTCAGCTTCTCTCAGATATTCACTGAGTTTCTCTCAGTTTCTCTCAGAGTATCTCTCAGTTTCTCTCAGATATTCACTGAGTTTCTCCCAGTAACTCTCAGAGTTTCTCTCAGTTTCTCTCAGATATTCACTGAGTTTCTCCCAGTTACTCTCAGAGTTTCTCTCAGTTTCTCTCAGATATTCACTGAGTTTCTCCCAGTTACTCTCAGATATTCACTGAATTTCTCCCAGTTACTCTCAGAGTTTCTCTCAGTTTCTCTCAGATATTCACTGAGTTTCTCTCAGTACTCTCAGAGTTTCTCTCAGTTTCTCTCAGATATTCACTGAGTTTCTCCCAGTAACTCTCAGAGTTTCTCTCAGTTTCTCTCAGATATTCACTGAGTTTCTCCCAGTTACTCTCAGAGTTTCTCTCAGATATTCACTGAGTTTCTCCCAGTTACTCTCAGATATTCAGAGTTTCTCCCAGTTACTCTCAGAGTTTCTCTCAGTTTCTCTCAGATATTCACTGAGTTTCTCCCAGTTACTCTCAGAGTTTCTCTCAATTTCTCTCAGATATTCACTGAGTTTCTCTCAGTTTCTCTCAGATATTCACTGAGTTTCTCCCAGTTACTCTCAGAGTTTCTCTCAGTTTCTCTCAGATATTCACTGAGTTTCTCTCAGTTACTCTCAGATATTCACCGAGTTTCTCTCAGATATTCACTGAGTTTCTCCCAGTTACTCTCAGAGTTTCTCTCAGTTTCTCTCAGATATTCACTGAGTTTCTCCCAGTTACTCTCAGAGTTTCTCTCAGTTTCTCTCAGATATTCACTGAGTTTCTCCCAGTTACTCTCAGAGTCTCTCAGATATTCACTGAGTTTCTCTCAGTTTCTCTCAGAGTTTCTCTCAGTTTCTCTCAGATATTCACTGAGTTTCTCCCAGTTACTCTCAGAGTTTCTCAGTTTCTCTCAGATATTCACTGAGTTTCTCTCAGTTTCTCTCAGATATTCACTGAGTTTCTCTCAGATTCTCTCAGAGTATCTCTCAGTTTCTCTCAGATATTCACTGAGTTTCTCCCAGTTACTCTCAGTGTTTCTCTCAGTTACTCTCAGATATTCACTGAGTTTCTCCCAGTTACTCTCAGAGTTTCTCTCAGTTTCTCTCAGATATTCACTGAGTTTCTCTCAGTTTCTCTCAGATATTCACTGAGTTTCTCCCAGTTACTCTCAGTGTTTCTCTCAGTTACTCTCAGATATTCACTGAGTTTCTCCCAGTTACTCAGAGTTTCTCTCAGATATTCACTGAGTTTCTCTCAGTTTCTCTCAGATATTCACTGAGTTTCTCTCAGTTACTCTCAGAGTTTCTCTCTGCTTCTCTCAGATATTCACTGAGTTTCTCTCAGTTTCTCTCAGCGTATCTCTCAGTTTCTCTCAGATATTCACTGAGTTTCTCCCAGTTACTCTCAGAGTTTCTCTCAGTTTCTCTCAGATATTCACTGAGTTTCTCTCAGTTTCTCTCAGAGTATCTCTCAGTTTCTCTCAGATATTCACTGAGTTTCTCCCAGTTACTCACAGAGTATCTCTCAGTTTCTCTCAGATATTCACTGAGTTTCTCCCAGTTACTCTCAGAGTTTCTCTCAGTTTCTCTCAGAAATTCACTGAGTTTCTCCCAGTTACTCTCAGAGTTTCTCTCACTTTCTCTCAGATATTCACTGAGTTTCTCTCAGTTTCTCTCAGATATTCACTGAGTTTCTCTCAGTTTCTCTCAGATATTCACTGAGTTTCTCTCAGTTTCTCTCAGATATTCACTGAGTTTCTCTCAGATATTCACTGAGTTTCTCTCAGTTTCTCTCAGATATTCACTGAGTTTCTCTCAGTTACTCTCAGAGTTTCTCTGCAGCTTCTCTCAGATATTCACTGAGTTTCTCTCAGTTTCTCTCAGAGTATCTCTCAGTTTCTCTCAGATATTCACTGAGTTTCTCCCAGTTACTCTCAGAGTTTCTCTCAGTTTCTCTCAGATATTCACTGAGTTTCTCTCAGTTACTCTCAGATATTCACTGAGTTTCTCTCAGATATTCACTGAGTTTCTCTCAGATATTCACTGAGTTTCTCCCAGTTACTCTCAGAGTTTCTCTCAGTTTCTCTCAGATATTCACTGAGTTTCTCCCAGTTACTCTCAGAGTTTCTCTCAGTTTCTCTCAGATATTCACTGAGTTTCTCTCAGTTACTCTCAGAGTTTCTCTCAGATATTCACTGAGTTTCTCTCAGTTTCTCTCAGAGTATCTCTCAGTTTCTCTCAGATATTCACTGAGTTTCTCCCAGTTACTCTCAGAGTTTCTCTCAGTTTCTCTCAGATATTCACTGAGTTTCTCCCAGTTACTCTCAGAGTTTCTCTCAGTTTCTCTCAGATATTCACTGAGTTTCTCTCAGTTTCTCTCAGAGTTTCTCTCAGTTTCTCTCAGATATTCACTGAGTTTCTCCCAGTTACTCTCAGAGTTTCTCAGTTTCTCTCAGATATTCACTGAGTTTCTCTCAGTTATTCACTGAGTTTCTCTCAGATTCTCTCAGAGTATCTCTCAGTTTCTCTCAGATATTCACTGAGTTTCTCTCAGTTTCTCTCAGAGTTTCTCTCAGTTTCTCTCAGATATTCACTGAGTTTCTCTCAGTTTCTCTCAGAGTTTCTCTCAGTTTCTCTCAGATATTCACTGAGTTTCTCCCAGTTACTCTCAGAGTTTCTCTCAGTTTCTCTCAGATATTCACTGAGTTTCTCTCAGTTTCTCTCAGAGTTTCTCTCAGTTTCTCTCAGATATTCACTGAGTTTCTCCCAGTTACTCTCAGAGTTTCTCAGTTTCTCTCAGATATTCACTGAGTTTCTCTCAGTTTCTCTCAGATATTCACTGAGTTTCTCTCAGATTCTCTCAGAGTATCTCTCAGTTTCTCTCAGATATTCACTGAGTTTCTCCCAGTTACTCTCAGAGTTTCTCTCAGTTTCTCTCAGATATTCACTGAGTTTCTCTCAGTTTCTCTCAGAGTATCTCTTAGTTTCTCTCAGATATTCACTAAGTTTCTCTCAGTTTCTCTCAGATATTCACTGAGTTTCTCCCAGTTACTCTCAGAGTTTCTCTCAGCTTCTCTCAGATATTCACTGAGTTTCTCTCAGTTTCTCTCTGAGTATCTCTCAGTTTCTCTCAGATATTCACTGAGTTTCTCCCAGTTACTCTCAGAGTTTCTCTCAGTTTCTCTCAGATATTCACTGAGTTTCTCTCAGTTTCTCTCAGAGTATCTCTCAGTTTCTCTCAGATATTCACTGAGTTTCTCCCCAGTTACTCTCAGAGTATCTCTCAGTTTCTCTCAGATATTCACTGAGTTTCTCCCAGTTACTCTCAGAGTTTCTCTCAGTTTCTCTCAGATATTCACTGAGTTTCTCCCAGTTACTCTCAGAGTTTCTCTCAGTTTCTCTCAGATATTCACTGAGTTCTCTCAGTTTCTCTCAGAGTATCTCTCAGTTTCTCTCAGATATTCACTGAGTTTCTCCCAGTTACTCACAGAGTATCTCTCAGTTTCTCTCAGATATTCACTGAGTTTCTCCCAGTTACTCTCAGAGTTTCTCTCAGTTTCTCTCAGAAATTCACTGAGTTTCTCCCAGTTACTCTCAGAGTTTCTCTCACTTTCTCTCAGATATTCACTGAGTTTCTCTCAGTTTCTCTCAGATATTCACTGAGTTTCTCTCAGTTTCTCTCAGATATTCACTGAGTTTCTCTCAGATATTCACTGAGTTTCTCTCAGTTTCTCTCAGATATTCACTGAGTTTCTCTCAGTTACTCTCAGAGTTTCTCTCAGCTTCTCTCAGATATTCACTGAGTTTCTCTCAGTTTCTCTCAGAGTATCTCTCAGTTTCTCTCAGATATTCACTGAGTTTCTCCCAGTTACTCTCAGAGTTTCTCTCAGTTTCTCTCAGATATTCACTGAGTTTCTCTCAGTTTCTCTCAGAGTATCTCTCAGTTTCTCTCAGATATTCACTGAGTTTCTCCCAGTTACTCTCAGAGTATCTCTCAGTTTCTCTCAGATATTCACTGAGTTTCTCCCAGTTACTCTCAGAGTTTCTCTCAGTTTCTCTCAGATATTCACTGAGTTTCTCTCAGTTACTCTCAGAGTTTCTCTCAGTTTCTCTCAGATATTCACTGAGTTTCTCCCAGTAACTCTCAGAGTTTCTCTCAGTTTCTCTCAGATATTCACTGAGTATCTCCCAGTTACTCTCAGAGTTTCTCTCAGTTTCTCTCAGATATTCACTGAGTTTCTCCCAGTTACTCTCAGATATTCACTGAATTTCTCCCAGTTACTCTCAGAGTTTCTCTCAGTTTCTCTCAGATATTCACTGAGTTTCTCTCAGTTACTCTCAGAGTTTCTCTCAGTTTCTCTCAGATATTCACTGAGTTTCTCCCAGTAACTCTCAGAGTTTCTCTCAGTTTCTCTCAGATATTCACTGAGTTTCTCCCAGTTACTCTCAGAGTTTCTCTCAGATATTCACTGAGTTTCTCCCAGTTACTCTCAGATATTCAGAGTTTCTCCCAGTTACTCTCAGAGTTTCTCTCAGTTTCTCTCAGATATTCACTGAGTTTCTCCCAGTTACTCTCAGAGTTTCTCTCAATTTCTCTCAGATATTCACTGAGTTTCTCTCAGTTTCTCTCAGATATTCACTGAGTTTCTCCCAGTTACTCTCAGAGTTTCTCTCAGTTTCTCTCAGATATTCACTGAGTTTCTCTCAGTTACTCTCAGATATTCACTGAGTTTCTCTCAGATATTCACTGAGTTTCTCCCAGTTACTCTCAGAGTTTCTCTCAGTTTCTCTCAGATATTCACTGAGTTTCTCCCAGTTACTCTCAGAGTTTCTCTCAGTTTCTCTCAGATATTCACTGAGTTTCTCCCAGTTACTCTCAGAGTTTCTCTCAGTTTCTCTCAGATATTCACTGAGTTTCTCTCAGTTTCTCTCAGAGTTTCTCTCAGTTTCTCTCAGATATTCACTGAGTTTCTCCCAGTTACTCTCAGAGTTTCTCAGTTTCTCTCAGATATTCACTGAGTTTCTCTCAGTTTCTCTCAGATATTCACTGAGTTTCTCTCAGATTCTCTCAGAGTATCTCTCAGTTTCTCTCAGATATTCACTGAGTTTCTCCCAGTTACTCTCAGTGTTTCTCTCAGTTACTCTCAGATATTCACTGAGTTTCTCCCAGTTACTCTCAGAGTTTCTCTCAGTTTCTCTCAGATATTCACTGAGTTTCTCTCAGTTTCTCTCAGATATTCACTGAGTTTCTCCCAGTTACTCTCAGTGTTTCTCTCAGTTTCTCTCAGATATTCACTGAGTTTCTCTCAGATATTCACTGAGTTTCTCTCAGATATTCACTGAGTTTCTCTCAGTTTCTCTCAGAGTTTCTCTCAGTTTCTCTCAGATATTCACTGAGTTTCCCCCAGTTACTCTCAGAGTTTCTCTCAGTTTCTCTCAGATATTCACTGAGTTTCTCTCAGTTTCTCTCAGATATTCACTGAGTTTCTCTCAGATATTCACTGAGTTTCTCTCAGTTTCTCTCAGATATTCACTGAGTTTCTCTCAGATATTCACTGAGTTTCTCTCAGTTACTCTCAGAGTTTCTCTCAGTTTCTCTCAGATATTCACTGAGTTTCTCTCAGTTTCTCTCAGATATTCACTGAGTTTCTCTCAGATATTCACTGAGTTTCTCTCAGTTACTCTCAGAGTTTCTCTCAGTTTCTCTCAGATATTCACTGAGTTTCTCTCAGTTACTCTCAGAGTTTCTCTCAGTTTCTCTCAGATATTCACTGAGTTTCTCTCAGTTTCTCTCAGAGTTTCTCTCAGTTTCTCTCAGATATTCACTGAGTTTCTCTCAGTTTCTCTCAGATATTCACTGAGTTTCTCTCAGTTACTCTCAGAGTTTCTCTCAGTTTCTCTCAGATATTCACTGAGTTTCTCTCAGTTTCTCTCAGATATTCACTGAGTTTCTCTCAGATATTCACTGAGTTTCTCCCAGTTACTCTCAGAGTTTCTCTCAGTTTCTCTCAGATATTCACTGAGTTTCTCTCAGTTTCTCTCAGAGTATCTCTCAGTTTCTCTCAGATATTCACTGAGTTTCTCCCAGTTACTCACAGAGTATCTCTCAGTTTCTCTCAGATATTCACTGAGTTTCTCCCAGTTACTCTCAGAGTTTCTCTCAGTTTCTCTCAGAAATTCACTGAGTTTCTCCCAGTTACTCTCAGAGTTTCTCTCACTTTCTCTCAGATATTCACTGAGTTTCTCTCAGTTTCTCTCAGATATTCACTGAGTTTCTCTCAGTTTCTCTCAGATATTCACTGAGTTTCTCTCAGATATTCACTGAGTTTCTCTCAGTTTCTCTCAGATATTCACTGAGTTTCTCTCAGTTACTCTCAGAGTTTCTCTCAGCTTCTCTCAGATATTCACTGAGTTTCTCTCAGTTTCTCTCAGAGTATCTCTCAGTTTCTCTCAGATATTCACTGAGTTTCTCCCAGTTACTCTCAGAGTTTCTCTCAGTTTCTCTCAGATATTCACTGAGTTTCTCTCAGTTTCTCTCAGAGAATCTCTCAGTTTCTCTCAGATATTCACTGAGTTTCTCCCAGTTACTCTCAGAGTATCTCTCAGTTTCTCTCAGATATTCACTGAGTTTCTCCCAGTTACTCTCAGAGTATCTCTCAGTTTCTCTCAGATATTCACTGAGTTTCTCTCAGTTACTCTCAGAGTTTCTCTCAGTTTCTCTCAGATATTCACTGAGTTTCTCCCAGTAACTCTCAGAGTTTCTCTCAGTTTCTCTCAGATATTCACTGAGTATCTCCCAGTTACTCTCAGAGTTTCTCTCAGTTTCTCTCAGATATTCACTGAGTTTCTCCCAGTTACTCTCAGATATTCACTGAATTTCTCCCAGTTACTCTCAGAGTTTCTCTCAGTTTCTCTCAGATATTCACTGAGTTTCTCTCAGTTACTCTCAGAGTTTCTCTCAGTTTCTCTCAGATATTCACTGAGTTTCTCCCAGTAACTCTCAGAGTTTCTCTCAGTTTCTCTCAGATATTCACTGAGTTTCTCCCAGTTACTCTCAGAGTTTCTCTCAGATATTCACTGAGTTTCTCCCAGTTACTCTCAGATATTCAGAGTTTCTCCCAGTTACTCTCAGAGTTTCTCTCAGTTTCTCTCAGATATTCACTGAGTTTCTCCCAGTTACTCTCAGAGTTTCTCTCAATTTCTCTCAGATATTCACTGAGTTTCTCTCAGTTTCTCTCAGATATTCACTGAGTTTCTCCCAGTTACTCTCAGAGTTTCTCTCAGTTTCTCTCAGATATTCACTGAGTTTCTCTCAGTTACTCTCAGATATTCACTGAGTTTCTCTCAGATATTCACTGAGTTTCTCCCAGTTACTCTCAGAGTTTCTCTCAGTTTCTCTCAGATATTCACTGAGTTTCTCCCAGTTACTCTCAGAGTTTCTCTCAGTTTCTCTCAGATATTCACTGAGTTTCTCCCAGTTACTCTCAGAGTTTCTCTCAGTTTCTCTCAGATATTCACTGAGTTTCTCTCAGTTTCTCTCAGAGTTTCTCTCAGTTTCTCTCAGATATTCACTGAGTTTCTCCCAGTTACTCTCAGAGTTTCTCAGTTTCTCTCAGATATTCACTGAGTTTCTCTCAGTTTCTCTCAGATATTCACTGAGTTTCTCTCAGATTCTCTCAGAGTATCTCTCAGTTTCTCTCAGATATTCACTGAGTTTCTCCCAGTTACTCTCAGTGTTTCTCTCAGTTACTCTCAGATATTCACTGAGTTTCTCCCAGTTACTCTCAGAGTTTCTCTCAGTTTCTCTCAGATATTCACTGAGTTTCTCTCAGTTTCTCTCAGATATTCACTGAGTTTCTCTCAGTTACTCTCAGTGTTTCTCTCAGTTTCTCTCAGATATTCACTGAGTTTCTCTCAGATATTCACTGAGTTTCTCTCAGATATTCACTGAGTTTCTCTCAGTTTCTCTCAGAGTTTCTCTCAGTTTCTCTCAGATATTCACTGAGTTTCCCCCAGTTACTCTCAGAGTTTCTCTCAGTTTCTCTCAGATATTCACTGAGTTTCTCTCAGTTTCTCTCAGATATTCACTGAGTTTCTCTCAGATATTCACTGAGTTTCTCTCAGTTTCTCTCAGATATTCACTGAGTTTCTCTCAGATATTCACTGAGTTTCTCTCAGTTACTCTCAGAGTTTCTCTCAGTTTCTCTCAGATATTCACTGAGTTTCTCTCAGTTTCTCTCAGATATTCACTGAGTTTCTCTCAGATATTCACTGAGTTTCTCTCAGTTACTCTCAGAGTTTCTCTCAGTTTCTCTCAGATATTCACTGAGTTTCTCTCAGTTACTCTCAGAGTTTCTCTCAGTTTCTCTCAGATATTCACTGAGTTTCTCTCAGTTTCTCTCAGAGTTTCTCTCAGTTTCTCTCAGATATTCACTGAGTTTCTCTCAGTTTCTCTCAGATATTCACTGAGTTTCTCTCAGTTACTCTCAGAGTTTCTCTCAGTTTCTCTCAGATATTCACTGAGTTTCTCTCAGTTTCTCTCAGAGTTTCTCTCAGTTTCTCTCAGATATTCACTGAGTTTCTCTCAGTTTCTCTCAGAGTATCTCTCAGTTTCTCTCAGATATTCACTGAGTTTCTCCCAGTTACTTTCAGAGTTTCTCTCAGTTTCTCTCAGATATTCACTGAGTTTCTCTCAGTTTCTCTCAGAGTATCTCTTAGTTTCTCTCAGATATTCACTGAGTTTCTCTCAGTTTCTCTCAGAGTTTCTCTCAGTTTCTCTCAGATATTCACTGAGTTTCTCTCAGTTTCTCTCAGAGTATCTCTCAGTTTCTCTCAGATATTCACTGAGTTTCTCCCAGTTACTCTCAGAGTTTCTCTCAGTTTCTCTCAGATATTCACTGAGTTTCTCCCAGTTACTCTCAGAGTTTCTCTCAGTTTCTCTCAGATATTCACTGAGTTTCTCTCAGATATTCACTGAGTTTCTCTCAGTTTCTCTCAGATATTCACTGAGTTTCTCTCAGTTTTTACTGAGTTTCTCTCAGATATTCACTGAGTTTCTCTCAGTTTCTCTCAGATATTCACTGAGTTTCTCTCAGATATTCACTGAGTTTCTCTCAGTTTCTCTCAGAGTTTCTCTCAGTTTCTCTCAGATATTCACTGAGTTTCTCTCAGATATTCACTGAGTTTCTCTCAGTTACTCTCAGAGTTTCTCTCAGTTTCTCTCAGATATTCACTGAGTTTCTCTCAGTTTCTCTCAGAGTTTCTCTCAGTTTCTCTCAGATATTCACTGAGTTTCTCTCAGTTTCTCTCAGATATTCACTGAGTTTCTCTCAGTTACTCTCAGAGTTTCTCTCAGTTTCTCACAGAGTTTCTCTCAGTTTCTCTCAGTTTCTCTCAGAGTTTCTCTCAGTTTCTCTCAGATATTCACTGAGTTTCTCTCAGTTTCTCTCAGAGTATCTCTCAGTTTCTCTCAGATATTCACTGAGTTTCTCCCAGTTACTCTCAGAGTTTCTCTCAGTTTCTCTCAGATATTCACTGAGTTTTTCTCAGTTTCTCTCAGAGTATCTCTTAGTTTCTCTCAGATATTCACTGAGTTTCTCCCAGTTACTCTCAGAGTTTCTCTCAGTTTCTCTCAGATATTCACTGAGTTTCTCTCATTTTCTCTCAGAGTATCTCTTAGTTTCTCTCAGATATTCACTGAGTTTCTCTCAGTTTCTCTCAGAGTTTCTCTCAGTTTCTCTCAGATATTCACTGAGTTTCTCTCAGTTTCTCTCAGAGTATCTCTCAGTTTCTCTCAGATATTCACTGAGTTTCTCCCAGTTACTCTCAGAGTTTCTCTCAGTTTCTCTCAGATATTCACTGAGTTTCTCCCAGTTACTCTCAGAGTTTCTCTCAGTTTCTCTTAGATATTCACTGAGTTTCTCTCAGATATTCACTGAGTTTCTCTCAGTTTCTCTCAGATATTCACTGAGTTTCTCTCAGTTTTTACTGAGTTTCTCTCAGATATTCACTGAGTTTCTCTCAGTTTCTCTCAGATATTCACTGAGTTTCTCTCAGATATTCACTGAGTTTCTCTCAGTTTCTCTCAGAGTTTCTCTCAGTTTCTTTCAGATATTCACTGAGTTTCTCTCAGTTACTCTCAGAGTTTCTCTCAGTTTCTCTCAGATATTCACTGAGTTTCTCTCAGTTTCTCTCAGAGTTTCTCTCAGTTTCTCTCAGATATTCACTGAGTTTCTCTCAGTTACTCTCAGAGTTTCTCTCAGTTTCTCTCAGATATTCACTGAGTTTCTCTCAGATATTCACTGAGTTTCTCTCAGATATTCACTGAGTTTCTCTCAGTTTCTCTCAGAGTTTCTCTCAGTTTCTCTCAGATATTCACTGAGTTTCTCTCAGTTACTCTCAGAGTTTCTCTCAGTTTCTCTCAGATATTCACTGAGTTTCTCCCAGTTACTCTCAGAGTTTCTCTCAGTTTCTCTCAGATATTCACTGAGTTTCTCTCAGTTACTCTCAGAGTTTCTCTCAGTTTCTCTCAGATATTCACTGAGTTTCTCTCAGTTTCTCTCAGAGTATCTCTTAGTTTCTCTCAGATATTCACTGAGTTTCTCCCAGTTACTCTCAGAGTTTCTCTCAGTTTCTCTCAGATATTCACTGAGTTTCTCTCAGTTTCTCTCAGAGTATCTCTTAGTTTCTCTCAGATATTCACTGAGTTTCTCCCATTTACTCTCAGAGTTTCTCTCAGGTTCTCTCAGATATTCACTGAGTTTCTCTCAGTTTCTCTCAGAGTATCTCTTAGTTTCTCTCAGATATTCACTGAGTTTCTCTCAGTTTCTCTCAGAGTTTCTCTCAGTTTCTCTCAGATATTCACTGAGTTTCTCTCAGAGTTTCTCTCAGTTTCTCTCAGATATTCACTGAGTTTCTCTCAGTTTCTCTCAGAGTATCTCTCAGTTTCTCTCAGATATTCACTGAGTTTCTCCCAGTTCCTCTCAGAGTTTCTCTCAGTTTCTCTCAGATATTCACTGAGTTTCTCTCAGTTTCTCTCAGAGTTTCTCTCAGTTTCTCTCAGATATTCACTGAGTTTCTCTCAGATATTCACTGAGTTTCTCTCAGATATTCACTGAGTTTCTCTCAGTTTCTCTCAGATATTCACTGAGTTTCTCTCAGATATTCACTGAGTTTCTCTCAGATATTCACTGAGTTTCTCTCAGTTTCTCTCAGATATTCACTGAGTTTCTCTCAGATATTCACTGAGTTTCTCTCAGTTTCTCTCAGAGTTTCTCTCAGTTTCTCACAGATATTCACTGAGTTTCTCTCAGTTACTCTCAGAGTTTCTCTCAGTTTCTCTCAGATATTCACTGAGTTTCTCTCAGTTTCTCTCAGAGTTTCTCTCAGTTTCTCTCAGATATTCACTGAGTTTCTCTCAGTTACTCTCAGAGTTTCTCTCAGTTTCTCTCAGATATTCACTGAGTTTCTCTCAGATATTCACTGAGTTTCTCTCAGTTTCTCTCAGAGTTTCTCTCAGTTTCTCTCAGATATTCACTGAGTTTGTCCCAGTTACTCTCAGAGTTTCTCTCAGTTTCTCTCAGATATTCACTGAGTTTCTCTCAGTTTCTCTCAGATATTCACTGAGTTTCTCTCAGATATTCACTGAGTATCTCTCAGATATTCACTGAGTTTCTCTCAGTTTCTCTCAGATATTCACTGAGTTTCTCTCAGATATTCACTGAGTTTCTCTCAGTTTCTCTCAGAGTTTCTCTCAGTTTCTCTCAGATATTCACTGAGTTTCTCTCAGTTTCTCTCAGATATTCACTGAGTTTCTCTCAGTTTCTCTCAGATATTCACTGAGTTTCTCTCAGTTACTCTCAGAGTTTCTCTCAGTTTCTCTCAGATATTCACTGAGTTTCTCTCAGATATTCACTGCGTTTCTCTCAGTTTCTCTCAGAGTTTCTCTCAGTTTCTCTCAGATATTCACTGAGTTTCTCTCAGTTTCTCTCAGAGTTTCTCTCAGTTTCTCTCAGATATTCACTGAGTTTCTCTCAGTTACTCTCAGAGTTTCTCTCAGTTTCTCTCAGATATTCACTGAGTTTCTCTCAGATATTCACTGAGTTTCTCTCAGTTTCTCTCAGAGTTTCTCTCAGTTTCTCTCAGATATTCACTGAGTTTCTCCCAGTTACTCTCAGAGTTTCTCTCAGTTTCTCTCAGATATTCACTGAGTTTCTCTCAGTTTCTCTCAGATATTCACTGAGTTTCTCTCAGATATTCACTGAGTTTCTCTCAGATATTCACTGAGTTTCTCTCAGTTTCTCTCAGATATTCACTGAGTTTCTCTCAGATATTCACTGAGTTTCTCTCAGTTACTCTCAGAGTTTCTCTCAGTTTCTCTCAGATATTCACTGAGTTTCTCTCAGTTTCTCTCAGATATTCACTGAGTTTCTCTCAGATATTCACTGAGTTTCTCTCAGTTTCTCTCAGATATTCACTGAGTTTCTCTCAGATATTCACTGAGATTCTCTCAGATATTCACTGAGTTTCTCTCAGTTTCTCTCAGATATTCACTGAGTTTCTCTCAGATATTCACTGAGTTTCTCTCAGTTACTCTCAGAGTTTCTCTCAGTTACTCTCAGAGTTTCTCTCAGTTTCTCTCAGATATTCACTGAGTTTCTCTCAGTTTCTCTCAGAGTGTCTCTTAGTTTCTCTCAGATATTCACTGAGTTTCTCTCAGTTTCTCTCAGAGTTTCTCTCAGTTTCTCTCAGATATTCACTGAGTTTCTCTCAGTTACTCTCACAGTTTCTCTCAGTTTCTCTCAGATATTCACTGAGTTTCTCTCAGTTTCTCTCAGAGTTTCTCTCAGTTTCTCTCAGATATTCACTGAGTTTCTCCCAGTTACTCTCAGAGTTTCTCTCAGTTTCTCTCAGATATTCACTGAGTTTCTCTCAGTTTCTCTCAGATATTCACTGAGTTTCTCTCAGAGTTTCTCTCAGTTTCTCTCAGATATTCACTGAGTTTCTCTCAGTTTCTCTCAGATATTCACTGAGTTTCTCTCAGATATTCACTGAGTTTCTCTCAGTTACTCTCAGAGTTTCTCTCAGTTTCTCTCAGATATTCACTGAGTTTCTCTCAGTTACTCTCAGAGTTTCTCTCAGTTTCTCTCAGATATTCACTGAGTTTCTCTCAGATATTCACTGAGTATCTCTCAGTTACTCTCAGAGTTTCTCTCAGTTTCTCTCAGATATTCACTGAGTTTCTCTCAGTTACTCTCAGAGTTTCTCTCAGTTTCTCTCAGATATTCACTGAGTTTCTCTCAGTTTCTCTCAGAGTTTCTCTCAGTTTCTCTCAGATATTCACTGAGTTTCTCTCAGTTTCTCTCAGATATTCACTGAGTTTCTCTCAGTTACTCTCAGAGTTTCTCTCAGTTTCTCTCAGATATTCACTGAGTTTCTCTCAGTTTCTCTCAGAGTTTCTCTCAGTTTCTCTCAGATATTCACTGAGTTTCTCTCAGTTTCTCACAGAGTATCTCTCAGTTTCTCTCAGATATTCACTGAGTTTCTCTCAGTTTCTCTCAGAGTATCTCTCAGTTTCTCTCAGATATTCACTGAGCTTCTCCCAGTTACTCTCAGAGTTTCTCTCAGTTTCTCTCAGATATTCACTGAGTTTCTCCCAGTTACTCTCAGAGTTTCTCTCAGTTTCTCTCAGATATTCACTGAGTTTCTCTCAGATATTCACTGAGTTTCTCTCAGTTTCTCTCAGATATTCACTGAGTTTCTCTCAGTTTTTACTGAGTTTCTCTCAGATATTCACTGAGTTTCTCTCAGTTTCTCTCAGATATTCACTGAGTTTCTCTCAGTTTCTCTCAGATATTCACTGAGTTTCTCTCAGATATTCACTGAGTTTCTCTGTTACTCTCAGAGTTTCTCTCAGTTTCTCTCAGATATTCACTGAGTTTCTCTCAGTTACTCTCAGAGTTTCTCTCAGTTTCTCTCAGATATTCACTGAGTTTCTCTCAGTTTCTCTCAGAGTTTCTCTCCGTTTCTCTCAGATATTCACTGAGTTTCTCTCAGTTTCTCTCAGATATTCACTGAGTTTCTCTCAGTTACTCTCAGAGTTTCTCTCAGTTTCTCTCAGATATTCACTGAGTTTCTCTCAGTTTCTCTCAGAGTTTCTCTCAGTTTCTCTCAGATATTCACTGAGTTTCTCTCAGTTTCTCTCAGAGTATCTCTCAGTTTCTCTCAGATATTCACTGAGTTTCTCCCAGTTACTCTCAGAGTTTCTCTCAGTTTCTCTCAGATATTCACTGAGTTTCTCTCAGTTTCTCTCAGAGTATCTCTTAGTTTCTCTCAGATATTCACTGAGTTTCTCTCAGTTTCTCTCAGAGTTTCTCTCAGTTTCTCTCAGATATTCACTGAGTTTCTCTCAGTTACTCTCAGAGTTTCTCTCAGTTTCTCTCAGATATTCACTGAGTTTCTCCCAGTTACTCTCAGAGTTTCTCTCAGTTTCTCTCAGATATTCACTGAGTTTCTCTCAGTTACTCTCAGAGTTTCTCTCAGTTTCTCTCAGATATTCACTGAGTTTCTCTCAGTTTCTCTCAGAGTATCTCTCAGTTTCTCTCAGATATTCACTGAGTTTCTCCCAGTTACTCTCAGAGTTTCTCTCAGTTTCTCTCAGATATTCACTGAGTTTCTCCCAGTTACTCTCAGAGTTTCTCTCAGTTTCTCTCAGATATTCACTGAGTTTCTCTCAGATATTCACTGAGTTTCTCTCAGTTTCTCTCAGATATTCACTGAGTTTCTCTCAGTTTTTACTGAGTTTCTCTCAGATATTCACTGAGTTTCTCTCAGTTTCTCTCAGATATTCACTGAGTTTCTCCCAGTTACTCTCAGAGTTTCTCTCAGTTTTTACTGAGTTTCTCTCAAATATTCACTGAGTTTCTCTCAGTTTCTCTCAGATATTCACTGAGTTTCTCTCAGATATTCACTGAGTTTCTCTCAGTTTCTCTCAGAGTTTCTCTCAGTTTCTTTCAGATATTCACTGAGTTTCTCTCAGTTACTCTCAGAGTTTCTCTCAGTTTCTCTCAGATATTCACTGAGTTTCTCTCAGTTTCTCTCAGATATTCACTGAGTTTCTCTCAGTTTCTCTCAGAGTATCTCTCAGTTTCTCTCAGATATTCACTGAGTTTCTCCCAGTTACTCTCAGAGTTTCTCTCAGTTTCTCTCAGATATTCACTGAGTTTCTCTCAGTTTCTCTCAGAGTATCTCTCAGTTTCTCTCAGATATTCACTGAGTTTCTCCCAGTTACTCTCAGAGTTCCTCTCAGTTTCTCTCAGATATTCACTGAGTTTCTCTCAGATATTCACTGAGTTTCTCTCAGTTTCTCTCAGATATTCACTGAGTTTCTCTCAGTTTTTACTGAGTTTCTCTCAGATATTCACTGAGTTTCTCTCAGTTTCTCTCAGATATTCACTGAGTTTCTCTCAGATATTCACTGAGTTTCTCTCAGTTTCTCTCAGAGTTTCTCTCAGTTTCTCTCAGATATTCACTGAGTTTCTCTCAGATATTCACTGAGTTTCTCTGTTACTCTCAGAGTTTCTCTCAGTTTCTCTCAGATATTCACTGAGTTTCTCTCAGTTACTCTCAGAGTTTCTCTCAGTTTCTCTCAGATATTCACTGAGTTTCTCAGTTTCTCTGAGTTTCTCTCCGTTTCTCTCAGATATTCACTGAGTTTCTCTCAGTTTCTCTCAGATATTCACTGAGTTTCTCTCAGTTACTCTCAGAGTTTCTCTCAGTTTCTCTCAGATATTCACTGAGTTTCTCTCAGTTTCTCTCAGAGTTTCTCTCAGTTTCTCTCAGATATTCACTGAGTTTTTCTCAGTTTCTCTCAGAGTATCTCTCAGTTTCTCACAGATATTCACTGAGTTTCTCCCAGTTACTCTCAGAGTTTCTCTCAGTTTCTCTCAGATATTCACTGAGTTTCTCTCAGTTTCTCTCAGAGTATCTCTTAGTTTCTCTCAGATATTCACTGAGTTTCTCCCAGTTACTCTCAGAGTTTCTCTCAGTTTCTCTCAGATATTCACTGAGTTTCTCTCAGTTTCTCTCAGAGTATCTCTTAGTTTCTCTCAGATATTCACTGAGTTTCTCTCAGTTTCTCTCAGAGTTTCTCTCAGTTTCTCTCAGATATTCACTGAGTTTCTCTCAGTTTCTCTCAGAGTATCTCTCAGTTTCTCTCAGATATTCACTGAGTTTCTCCCAGTTACTCTCAGAGTTTCTCTCAGTTTCTCTCAGATATTCACTGAGTTTCTCCCAGTTACTCTCAGAGTTTCTCTCAGTTTCTCTCAGATATTCACTGAGTTTCTCTCAGATATTCACTGAGTTTCTCTCAGTTTCTCTCAGATATTCACTGAGTTTCTCTCAGTTTTTACTGAGTTTCTCTCAGATATTCACTGAGTTTCTCTCAGTTTCTCTCAGATATTCACTGAGTTTCTCTCAGATATTCACTGAGTTTCTCTCAGTTTCTCTCAGAGTTTCTCTCAGTTTCTTTCAGATATTCACTGAGTTTCTCTCAGTTACTCTCAGAGTTTCTCTCAGTCTCTCTCAGATATTCACTGAGTTTCTCTCAGTTTCTCTCAGAGTTTCTCTCAGTTTCTCTCAGATATTCACTGAGTTTCTCTCAGTTACTCTCAGAGTTTCTCTCAGTTTCTCTCAGATATTCACTGTGTTTCTCTCAGATATTCACTGAGTTTCTCTCAGTTTCTCTCAGAGTTTCTCTCAGTTTCTCTCAGATATTCACTGAGTTTCTCTCAGTTACTCTCAGAGTTTCTCTCAGTTTCTCTCAGATATTCACTGAGTTTCTCTCAGTTACTGTCAGAGTTTCTCTCAGTTTCTCTCAGATATTCACTGAGTTTCTCCCAGTTACTCTCAGAGTTTCTCTCAGTTTCTCTCAGATATTCACTGAGTTTCTCCCAGTTACTCTCAGAGTATCTCTCAGTTTCTCTCAGATATTCACTGAGTTTCTCTCAGTTTCTCTCAGAGTATCTCTTAGTTTCTCTCAGATATTCACTGAGTTTCTCCCAGTTACTCTCAGAGTTTCTCTCAGTTTCTCTCAGATATTCACTGAGATTCTCTCAGTTTCTCTCAGAGTATCTCTTAGTTTGTCTCAGATATTCACTGAGTTTCTCCCAGTTACTCTCAGAGTTTCTCTCAGTTTCTCTCAGATATTCACTGAGTTTCTCTCAGTTTCTCTCAGAGTACCTCTTAGTTTCTCTCAGATATTCACTGAGTTTCTCTCAGTTTCTCTCAGATATTCACTGAGTTTCTCTCAGAGTTTCTCTCAGTTTCTCTCAGATATTCACTGAGTTTCTCTCAGTTTCTCTCAGAGTATCTCTCAGTTTCTCTCAGATATTCACTGAGTTTCTCCCAGTTAATCTCAGAGTTTCTCTCAGTTTCTCTCAGATATTCACTGAGTTTCTCCCAGTTACTCTCAGAGTTTCTCTCAGTTTCTCTCAGATATTCACTGAGTATCTATCAGATATTCACTGAGTTTCTCTCAGTTTCTCTCAGATATTCACTGAGTTTCTCTCAGATATTCACTGAGTTTCTCTCAGATATTCACTGAGTTTCTCTCAGATATTCACTGAGTTTCTCTCAGTTTCTCTCAGATATTCACTGAGTTTCTCTCAGATATTCACTGAGTTTCTCTCAGTTTCTCTCAGAGTTTCTCTCAGTTTCTCTCAGATATTCACTGAGTTTCTCTCAGTTACTCTCAGAGTTTGTCTCAGTTTCTCTCAGAGTTTCTCTCAGTTTCTCTCAGATATTCACTGAGTTTCTCTCAGTTACTCTCAGAGTTTCTCTCAGTTTCTCTCAGATATTCACTGAGTTTCTCTCAGATATTCACTGAGTTTCTCTCAGTTTCTCTCAGAGATTCTCTCAGTTTCTCTCAGATATTCACTGAGTTTCTCCCAGTTACTCTCAGAGTTTCTCTCAGTTTCTCTCAGATATTCACTGAGTTTCTCTCAGTTTCTCTCAGATATTCACTGAGTTTCTCTCAGATATTCACTGAGTTTCTGTCAGTTTCTCTCAGATATTCACTGAGTTTCTCTCAGATATTCACTGAGTTTCTCTCAGTTTCTCTCAGAGTTTCTCTCAGTTTCTCTCAGATATTCACTGAGTTTCTCTCAGTTTCTCTCAGATATTCACTGAGTTTCTCTCAGTTACTCTCAGAGTTTCTCTCAGTTTCTCTCAGATATTCACTGAGTTTCTCTCAGTTTCTCTCAGAGTTTCTCTCAGTTTCTCTCAGATATTCACTGAGTTTCTCCCAGTTAATCTCAGAGTTTCTCTCAGTTTCTCTCAGATATTCACTGAGTTTCTCTCAGATATTCACTGAGTTTCTCTCAGTTTCTCTCAGAGTTTCTCTCAGTTTCTCTCAGATATTCACTGAGTTTCTCTCAGTTTCTCTCAGAGTTTCTCTCAGTTTCTCTCAGATATTCACTGAGTTTCTCTCAGTTACTCTCAGAGTTTCTCTCAGTTTCTCTCAGATATTCACTGAGTTTCTCTCAGATATTCACTGAGTTTCTCTCAGTTTCTCTCAGATATTCACTGAGTTTCTCTCAGATATTCACTGAGTTTCTCTCAGTTACTCTCAGAGTTTCTCTCAGTTTCTCTCAGATATTCACTGAGTTTCTCTCAGTTTCTCTCAGATATTCACTGAGTTTCTCTCAGATATTCACTGAGTTTCTCTCAGTTTCTCTCAGATATTCACTGAGTTTCTCTCAGATATTCACTGAGTTTCTCTCAGATATTCACTGAGTTTCTCTCAGTTTCTCTCAGATATTCACTGAGTTTCTCTCAGATATTCACTGAGTTTCTCACAGTTACTCTCAGAGTTTCTCTCAGTTACTCTCAGAGTTTCTCTCAGTTTCTCTCAGATATTCACTGAGTTTCTCTCAGTTACTCTCAGAGTTTCTCTCAGTTTCTCTCAGATATTCACTGAGTTTCTCTCAGTTTCTCTCAGAGTTTCTCTCAGTTTCTCTCAGATATTCACTGAGTTTCTCTCAGTTTCTCTCAGATATTCACTGAGTTTCTCTCAGTTACTCTCAGAGTTTCTCTCAGTTTCTCTCAGATATTCACTGAGTTTCTCTCAGTTTCTCTCAGAGTTTCTCTCAGTTTCTCTCAGATATTCACTGAGTTTCTCTCAGTTTCTCTCAGAGTATCTCTCAGTTTCTCTCAGATATTCACTGAGTTTCTCCCAGTTACTCTCAGAGTTTCTCTCAGTTTCTCTCAGATATTCACTGAGTTTCTCTCAGTTTCTCTCAGAGTATCTCTTAGTTTCTCTCAGATATTCACTGAGTTTCTCCCAGTTACTCTCAGAGTTTCTCTCAGTTTCTCTCAGATATTCACTGAGTTTCTCTCAGTTTCTCTCAGAGTATCTCTTAGTTTCTCTCAGATATTCACTGAGTTTCTCTCAGTTTCTCTCAGAGTTTCTCTCAGTTTCTCTCAGATATTCACTGAGTTTCTCTCTGTTTCTCTCAGAGTATCTCTCAGTTTCTCTCAGATATTCACTGAGTTTCTCCCAGTTACTCTCAGAGTTTCTCTCAGTTTCTCTCAGATATTCACTGAGTTTCTCCCAGTTACTCTCAGAGTTTCTCTCAGTTTCTCTCAGATATTCACTGAGTTTCTCTCAGATATTCACTGAGTTTCTCTCAGTTTCTCTCAGATATTCACTGAGTTTCTCTCCGTTTTTACTGAGTTTCTCTCAGATATTCACTGAGTTTCTCTCAGTTTCTCTCAGATATTCACTGAGTTTCTCTCAGATATTGACTGAGTTTCTCTCAGTTTCTCTCAGAGTTTCTCTCAGTTTCTCTCAGATATTCACTGAGTTTCTCTCAGATATTCACTGAGTTTCTCTCAGTTACTGTCAGAGTTTCTCTCAGTTTCTCTCAGATATTCACTGAGTTTCTCTCAGTTACTCTCAGAGTTTCTCTCAGTTTCTCTCAGATATTCACTGAGTTTCTCTCAGATATTCACTGAGTTTCTCTCAGTTTCTCTCAGAGTTTCTCTCAGTTTCTCTCAGATATTCACTGAGTTTCTCTCAGTTTCTCTCAGATATTCACTGAGTTTCTCTCAGTTACTCTCAGAGTTTCTCTCAGTTTCTCTCAGATATTCACTGAGTTTCTCTCAGTTTCTCTCAGAGTTTCTCTCAGTTTCTCTCAGATATTCACTGAGTTTCTCTCAGTTTCTCTCAGAGTATCTCTCAGTTTCTCTCAGAGTATCTCTCAGTTTCTCTCAGATATTCACTGAGTTTCTCCCAGTTACTCTCAGAGTTTCTCTCAGTTTCTCTCAGATATTCACTGAGTTTCTCCCAGTTACTCTCAGAGTTTCTCTCAGTTTCTCTCAGATATTCACTGAGTTTCTCTCCGTTTCTCTCAGAGTATCTCTTAGTTTCTCTCAGATATTCACTGAGTTTCTCTCAGTTTCTCTCTGAGTTTCTCTCAGTTTCTCTCAGATATTCACTGAGTTTCTCTCAGTTTCTCTCAGAGTATCTCTCAGTTTCTCTCAGATATTCACTGAGTTTCTCCCAGTTACTCTCAGAGTTTCTCTCAGTTTCTCTCAGATATTCACTGAGTTTCTCCCAGTTACTCTCAGAGTTTCTCTCAGTTTCTCTCAGATATTCACTGAGTTTCTCTCAGATATTCACTGAGTTTCTCTCAGTTTCTCTCAGATATTCACTGAGTTTCTCTCAGTTTTTACTGAGTTTCTCTCAGATATTCACTGAGTTTCTCTCAGTTTCTCTCAGAGTTTCTCTCAGTTTCTCTCAGATATTCACTGAGTTTCTCTCAGTTACTCTCAGAGTTTCTCTCAGTTTCTCTCAGATATTCACTGAGTTTCTCTCAGTTTCTCTCAGAGTTTCTCTTAGTTTCTCTCAGATATTCACTGAGTTTCTCTCAGTTACTCTCAGAGTTTCTCTCAGTTTCTCTCAGATATTCCCTGAGTTTCTCTCAGATATTCACTGAGTTTCTCTCAGTTTCTCTCAGAGTTTCTCTCAGTTTCTCTCAGATATTCACTGAGTTTCTCTCAGTTACTCTCAGAGTTTCTCTCAGTTTCTCTCAGATATTCACTGAGTTTCTCCCAGTTACTCTCAGAGTTTCTCTCAGTTTCTCTCAGATATTCACTGAGTTTCTCTCAGTTACTCTCAGAGTTTCTCTCAGTTTCTCTCAGATATTCACTGAGTTTCTCCCAGTTACTCTCAGAGTTTCTCTCAGTTTCTCTCAGATATTCACTGAGTTTCTCCCAGTTACTCTCAGTTTCTCTCAGTTTCTCTCAGATATTCACTGAGTTTCTCTCAGTTTCTCTCAGAGTATCTCTTAGTTTCTCTCAGATATTCACTGAGTTTCTCCCAGTTACTCTCAGAGTTTCTCTCAGTTTCTCTCAGATATTCACTGAGTTTCTCTCAGTTTCTCTCAGAGTATCTCTTAGTTTCTCTCAGATATTCACTGAGTTTCTCTCAGTTACTCTCAGAGTTTCTCTCAGTTTCTCTCAGATATTCACTGAGTTTCTCTCAGTTTCTCTCAGAGTATCTCTTAGTTTCTCTCAGATATTCACTGAGTTTCTCTCAGTTTCTCTCAGATATTCACTGAGTTTCTCTCCGTTTTTACTGAGTTTCTCTCAGATATTCACTGAGTTTCTCTCAGTTTCTCTCAGATATTCACTGAGTTTCTCTCAGATATTGACTGAGTTTCTCTCAGTTTCTCTCAGAGTTTCTCTCAGTTTCTCTCAGATATTCACTGAGTTTCTCTCAGATATTCACTGAGTTTCTCTCAGTTACTGTCAGAGTTTCTCTCAGTTTCTCTCAGATATTCACTGAGTTTCTCTCAGTTACTCTCAGAGTTTCTCTCAGTTTCTCTCAGATATTCACTGAGTTTCTCTCAGATATTCACTGAGTTTCTCTCAGTTTCTCTCAGAGTTTCTCTCAGTTTCTCTCAGATATTCACTGAGTTTCTCTCAGTTTCTCTCAGATATTCACTGAGTTTCTCTCAGTTACTCTCAGAGTTTCTCTCAGTTTCTCTCAGATATTCACTGAGTTTCTCTCAGTTTCTCTCAGAGTTTCTCTCAGTTTCTCTCAGATATTCACTGAGTTTCTCTCAGTTTCTCTCAGAGTATCTCTCAGTTTCTCTCAGAGTATCTCTCAGTTTCTCTCAGATATTCACTGAGTTTCTCCCAGTTACTCTCAGAGTTTCTCTCAGTTTCTCTCAGATATTCACTGAGTTTCTCCCAGTTACTCTCAGAGTTTCTCTCAGTTTCTCTCAGATATTCACTGAGTTTCTCTCCGTTTCTCTCAGAGTATCTCTTAGTTTCTCTCAGATATTCACTGAGTTTCTCTCAGTTTCTCTCAGAGTTTCTCTCAGTTTCTCTCAGATATTCACTGAGTTTCTCTCAGTTTCTCTCAGAGTATCTCTCAGTTTCTCTCAGATATTCACTGAGTTTCTCCCAGTTACTCTCAGAGTTTCTCTCAGTTTCTCTCAGATATTCACTGAGTTTCTCCCAGTTACTCTCAGAGTTTCTCTCAGTTTCTCTCAGATATTCACTGAGTTTCTCTCAGATATTCACTGAGTTTCTCTCAGTTTCTCTCAGATATTCACTGAGTTTCTCTCAGTTTTTACTGAGTTTCTCTCAGATATTCACTGAGTTTCTCTCAGTTTCTCTCAGAGTTTCTCTCAGTTTCTCTCAGATATTCACTGAGTTTCTCTCAGTTACTCTCAGAGTTTCTCTCAGTTTCTCTCAGATATTCACTGAGTTTCTCTCAGTTTCTCTCAGAGTTTCTCTTAGTTTCTCTCAGATATTCACTGAGTTTCTCTCAGTTACTCTCAGAGTTTCTCTCAGTTTCTCTCAGATATTCCCTGAGTTTCTCTCAGATATTCACTGAGTTTCTCTCAGTTTCTCTCAGAGTTTCTCTCAGTTTCTCTCAGATATTCACTGAGTTTCTCTCAGTTACTCTCAGAGTTTCTCTCAGTTTCTCTCAGATATTCACTGAGTTTCTCCCAGTTACTCTCAGAGTTTCTCTCAGTTTCTCTCAGATATTCACTGAGTTTCTCTCAGTTACTCTCAGAGTTTCTCTCAGTTTCTCTCAGATATTCACTGAGTTTCTCCCAGTTACTCTCAGAGTTTCTCTCAGTTTCTCTCAGATATTCACTGAGTTTCTCCCAGTTACTCTCAGTTTCTCTCAGTTTCTCTCAGATATTCACTGAGTTTCTCTCAGTTTCTCTCAGAGTATCTCTTAGTTTCTCTCAGATATTCACTGAGTTTCTCCCAGTTACTCTCAGAGTTTCTCTCAGTTTCTCTCAGATATTCACTGAGTTTCTCTCAGTTTCTCTCAGAGTATCTCTTAGTTTCTCTCAGATATTCACTGAGTTTCTCTCAGTTACTCTCAGAGTTTCTCTCAGTTTCTCTCAGATATTCACTGAGTTTCTCTCAGTTTCTCTCAGAGTATCT
Organism: Heterodontus francisci; assembly: GCF_036365525.1. Lineage (NCBI taxonomy): Eukaryota > Metazoa > Chordata > Chondrichthyes > Heterodontiformes > Heterodontidae > Heterodontus > Heterodontus francisci. The sequence continues at coordinate 42,400 of NW_027140853.1, forward strand.
CTTAGTTTCTCTCAGATATTCACTGAGTTTCTCTCAGTTTCTCTCAGAGTTTCTCTCAGTTTCTCTCAGATATTCAATGAGTTTCTCTCAGAGTTTCTCTCAGTTTCTCTCAGATATTCACTGAGTTTCTCTCAGTTTCTCTCAGAGTATCTCTCAGTTTCTCTCAGATATTCAATGATTTCTCTCAGAGTTTCTCTCAGTTTCTCTCAGATATTCACTGAGTTTCTCTCAGTTACTCTCAGAGTATCTCTCAGTTTCTCTCAGATATTCACTGAGTTTCTCCCAGTTACTCTCAGAGTTTCTCTCAGTTTCTCTCAGATATTCACTGAGTTTCTCCCAGTTACTCTCAGAGTTTCTCTCAGTTTCTCTCAGATATTCACTGAGTTTCTCTCAGATATTCACTGAGTTTCTCTCAGATATTCACTGAGTTTCTCTCAGTTTCTCTCAGATATTCACTGAGTTTCTCTCAGATATTCACTGAGTTTCTCTCAGATATTCACTGAGTTTCTCTCAGATATTCACTGAGTTTCTCTCAGTTTCTCTCAGATATTCACTGAGTTTCTCTCAGATATTCACTGAGTTTCTCTCAGATATTCACTGAGTTTCTCTCAGTTTCTCTCAGAGTTTCTCTCAGTTTCTCTCAGATATTCACTGAGTTTCTCTCAGTTACTCTCAGAGTTTCTCTCAGTTTCTCTCAGATATTCACTGAGTTTCTCTCAGTTTCTCTGAGTTTCTCTCAGTTTCTCTCAGATATTCACTGAGTTTCTCTCAGTTACTCTCAGAGTTTCTCTCAGTTTCTCTCAGATATTCACTGAGTTTCTCTCAGATATTCACTGAGTTTCTCTCAGTTTCTCTCAGAGTTTCTCTCAGTTTCTCTCAGATATTCACTGAGTTTCTCCCAGTTACTCTCAGAGTTTCTCTCAGTTTCTCTCAGATATTCACTGAGTTTCTCTCAGTTTCTCTCAGATATTCACTGAGTTTCTCTCAGATATTCACTGAGTTTCTCTCAGATATTCACTGAGTTTCTCTCAGTTTCTCTCAGAGTATCTCTTAGTTTCTCTCAGATATTCACTGAGTTTCTCTCAGATATTCACTGAGTTTCTCTCAGTTTCTCTCAGATATTCACTGAGTTTCTCTCAGTTTCTCTCAGAGTATCTCTCAGTTTCTCTCAGATATTCACTGAGTTTCTCCCAGTTACTCTCAGAGTTTCTCTCAGTTTCTCTCAGATATTCACTGAGTTTCTCCCAGTTACTCTCAGAGTTTCTCTCAGTTTCTCTCAGATATTCACTGAGTTTCTCTCAGATATTCACTGAGTTTCTCTCAGTTTCTCTCAGATATTCACTGAGTTTCTCTCAGTTTTTACTGAGTTTCTCTCAGATATTCACTGAGTTTCTCTCAGTTTCTCTCAGATATTCACTGAGTTTCTCTCAGATATTCACTGAGTTTCTCTCAGTTTCTCTCAGAGTTTCTCTCAGTTTCTCTCAGATATTCACTGAGTTTCTCTCAGTTACTCTCAGATATTCACTGAGTTTCTCTCAGTTTCTCTCAGAGTTTCTCTCAGTTTCTCTCAGATATTCACTGAGTTTCTCTCAGTTACTCTCAGAGTTTCTCTCAGTTTCTCTCAGATATTCCCTGAGTTTCTCTCAGATATTCACTGAGTTTCTCTCAGATATTCACTGAGTTTCTCTCAGTTTCTCTCAGAGTTTCTCTCAGTTTCTCTCAGATATTCACTGAGTTTCTCTCAGTTACTCTCAGAGTTTCTCTCAGTTTCTCTCAGATATTCACTGAGTTTCTCCCAGTTACTCTCAGAGTTTCTCTCAGTTTCTCTCAGATATTCACTGAGTTTCTCTCAGTTACTCTCAGAGTTTCTCTCAGTTTCTCTCAGATATTCACTGAGTTTCTCTCAGTTTCTCTGAGTTTCTCTCAGTTTCTCTCAGATATTCACTGAGTTTCTCTCAGTTACTCTCAGAGTTTCTCTCAGTTTCTCTCAGATATTCACTGAGTTTCTCTCAGATATTCACTGAGTTTCTCTCAGTTTCTCTCAGAGTTTCTCTCAGTTTCTCTCAGATATTCACTGAGTTTCTCCCAGTTACTCTCAGAGTTTCTCTCAGTTTCTCTCAGATATTCACTGAGTTTCTCTCAGTTTCTCTCAGATATTCACTGAGTTTCTCTCAGATATTCACTGAGTTTCTCTCAGATATTCACTGAGTTTCTCTCAGTTTCTCTCAGAGTATCTCTTAGTTTCTCTCAGATATTCACTGAGTTTCTCTCAGATATTCACTGAGTTTCTCTCAGTTTCTCTCAGATATTCACTGAGTTTCTCTCAGTTTCTCTCAGAGTATCTCTCAGTTTCTCTCAGATATTCACTGAGTTTCTCCCAGTTACTCTCAGAGTTTCTCTCAGTTTCTCTCAGATATTCACTGAGTTTCTCCCAGTTACTCTCAGAGTTTCTCTCAGTTTCTCTCAGATATTCACTGAGTTTCTCTCAGATATTCACTGAGTTTCTCTCAGTTTCTCTCAGATATTCACTGAGTTTCTCTCAGTTTTTACTGAGTTTCTCTCAGATATTCACTGAGTTTCTCTCAGTTTCTCTCAGATATTCACTGAGTTTCTCTCAGATATTCACTGAGTTTCTCTCAGTTTCTCTCAGAGTTTCTCTCAGTTTCTCTCAGATATTCACTGAGTTTCTCTCAGTTACTCTCAGAGTTTCTCTCAGTTTCTCTCAGATATTCACTGAGTTTCTCTCAGTTTCTCTGAGTTTCTCTCAGTTTCTCTCAGATATTCACTGAGTTTCTCTCAGTTACTCTCAGAGTTTCTCTCAGTTTCTCTCAGATATTCACTGAGTTTCTCTCAGATATTCACTGAGTTTCTCTCAGTTTCTCTCAGAGTTTCTCTCAGTTTCTCTCAGATATTCACTGAGTTTCTCCCAGTTACTCTCAGAGTTTCTCTCAGTTTCTCTCAGATATTCACTGAGTTTCTCTCAGTTTCTCTCAGATATTCACTGAGTTTCTCTCAGATATTCACTGAGTTTCTCTCAGATATTCACTGAGTTTCTCTCAGTTTCTCTCAGAGTATCTCTTAGTTTCTCTCAGATATTCACTGAGTTTCTCTCAGATATTCACTGAGTTTCTCTCAGTTTCTCTCAGATATTCACTGAGTTTCTCTCAGTTTCTCTCAGAGTATCTCTCAGTTTCTCTCAGATATTCACTGAGTTTCTCCCAGTTACTCTCAGAGTTTCTCTCAGTTTCTCTCAGATATTCACTGAGTTTCTCTCAGATATTCACTGAGTTTCTCTCAGTTTCTCTCAGATATTCACTGAGTTTCTCTCAGTTTTTACTGAGTTTCTCTCAGATATTCACTGAGTTTCTCTCAGTTTCTCTCAGATATTCAGAGTTTCTCTCAGTTTTTACTGAGTTTCTCTCAGATATTCACTGAGTTTCTCTCAGTTTCTCTCAGAGTTTCTCTCAGTTTCTCTCAGATATTCACTGAGTTTCTCCAGTTACTCTCAGAGTTTCTCTCAGTTTCTCTCAGATATTCACTGAGTTTCTCTCAGTTTCTCTCAGATATTCACTGAGTTTCTCTCAGATATTCACTGAGTTTCTCTCAGATATTCACTGAGTTTCTCTCAGTTTCTCTCAGAGTATCTCTTAAGTTTCTCTCAGATATTCACTGAGTTTCTCTCAGATATTCACTGAGTTTCTCTCAGTTTCTCTCAGATATTCACTGAGTTTCTCTCAGTTTCTCTCAGAGTATCTCTCAGTTTCTCTCAGATATTCACTGAGTTTCTCCCAGTTACTCTCAGAGTTTCTCTCAGTTTCTCTCAGATATTCACTGAGTTTCTCTCAGATATTCACTGAGTTTCTCTCAGTTTCTCTCAGATATTCACTGAGTTTCTCTCAGTTTTTACTGAGTTTCTCTCAGATATTCACTGAGTTTCTCTCAGTTTCTCTCAGATATTCACTGAGTTTCTCTCAGATATTCACTGAGTTTCTCTCAGTTTCTCTCAGAGTTTCTCTCAGTTTCTCTCAGATATTCACTGAGTTTCTCTCAGTTACTCTCAGATATTCACTGAGTTTCTCTCAGTTTCTCTCAGAGTTTCTCTCAGTTTCTCTCAGATATTCACTGAGTTTCTCTCAGTTACTCTCAGAGTTTCTCTCAGTTTCTCTCAGATATTCCCTGAGTTTCTCTCAGATATTCACTGAGTTTCTCTCAGATATTCACTGAGTTTCTCTCAGTTTCTCTCAGAGTTTCTCTCAGTTTCTCTCAGATATTCACTGAGTTTCTCTCAGTTACTCTCAGAGTTTCTCTCAGTTTCTCTCAGATATTCACTGAGTTTCTCCCAGTTACTCTCAGAGTTTCTCTCAGTTTCTCTCAGATATTCACTGAGTTTCTCTCAGTTACTCTCAGAGTTTCTCTCAGTTTCTCTCAGATATTCACTGAGTTTCTCTCAGTTTCTCTGAGTTTCTCTCAGTTTCTCTCAGATATTCACTGAGTTTCTCTCAGTTACTCTCAGAGTTTCTCTCAGTTTCTCTCAGATATTCACTGAGTTTCTCTCAGATATTCACTGAGTTTCTCTCAGTTTCTCTCAGAGTTTCTCTCAGTTTCTCTCAGATATTCACTGAGTTTCTCCCAGTTACTCTCAGAGTTTCTCTCAGTTTCTCTCAGATATTCACTGAGTTTCTCTCAGTTTCTCTCAGATATTCACTGAGTTTCTCTCAGATATTCACTGAGTTTCTCTCAGATATTCACTGAGTTTCTCTCAGTTTCTCTCAGAGTATCTCTTAGTTTCTCTCAGATATTCACTGAGTTTCTCTCAGATATTCACTGAGTTTCTCTCAGTTTCTCTCAGATATTCACTGAGTTTCTCTCAGTTTCTCTCAGAGTATCTCTCAGTTTCTCTCAGATATTCACTGAGTTTCTCCCAGTTACTCTCAGAGTTTCTCTCAGTTTCTCTCAGATATTCACTGAGTTTCTCCCAGTTACTCTCAGAGTTTCTCTCAGTTTCTCTCAGATATTCACTGAGTTTCTCTCAGATATTCACTGAGTTTCTCTCAGTTTCTCTCAGATATTCACTGAGTTTCTCTCAGTTTTTACTGAGTTTCTCTCAGATATTCACTGAGTTTCTCTCAGTTTCTCTCAGATATTCACTGAGTTTCTCTCAGATATTCACTGAGTTTCTCTCAGTTTCTCTCAGAGTTTCTCTCAGTTTCTCTCAGATATTCACTGAGTTTCTCTCAGTTACTCTCAGATATTCACTGAGTTTCTCTCAGTTTCTCTCAGAGTTTCTCTCAGTTTCTCTCAGATATTCACTGAGTTTCTCTCAGTTACTCTCAGAGTTTCTCTCAGTTTCTCTCAGATTTTCCCTGAGTTTCTCTCAGATATTCACTGAGTTTCTCTCAGTTTCTCTCAGAGTTTCTCTCAGTTTCTCTCAGATATTCACTGAGTTTCTCTCAGTTACTCTCAGAGTTTCTCTCAGTTTCTCTCAGATATTCACTGAGTTTCTCCCAGTTACTCTCAGAGTTTCTCTCAGTTTCTCTCAGATATTCACTGAGTTTCTCTCAGTTACTCTCAGAGTTTCTCTCAGTTTCTCTCAGATATTCACTGAGTTTCTCCCAGTTACTCTCAGAGTTTCTCTCAGTTTCTCTCAGATATTCACTGAGTTTCTCCCAGTTACTCTCAGAGTTTCTCTCAGTTTCTCTCAGATATTCACTGAGTTTCTCTCAGTTTCTCTCAGAGTATCTCTTAGTTTCTCTCAGATATTCACTGAGTTTCTCCCAGTTACTCTCAGAGTTTCTCTCAGTTTCTCTCAGATATTCACTGAGTTTCTCTCAGTTTCTCTCAGAGTATCTCTTAGTTTCTCTCAGATATTCACTGAGTTTCTCCCAGTTACTCTCAGAGTTTCTCTCAGTTTCTCTCAGATATTCACTGAGTTTCTCTCAGTTTCTCTCAGAGTATCTCTTAGTTTCTCTCAGATATTCACTGAGTTTCTCTCAGTTTCTCTCAGAGTTTCTCTCAGTTTCTCTCAGATATTCACTGAGTTTCTCTCAGAGTTTCTCTCAGTTTCTCTCAGATATTCACTGAGTTTCTCTCAGTTTCTCTCAGAGTTATCTCTCAGTTTCTCTCAGATATTCACTGAGTTTCTCTCAGATATTCACTGAGTTTCTCTCAGATACTTCACTGAGTTTCTCTCAGATATTCACTGAGTTTCTCTCAGTTTCTCTCAGATATTCACTGAGTTTCTCTCAGATATTCACTGAGTTTCTCTCAGTTTCTCTCAGAGTTTCTCTCAGTTTCTCTCAGATATTCACTGAGTTCTCTCAGATATTCACTGAGTTTCTCTCAGTTTCTCTCAGAGTTTCTCTCAGTTTCTCTCAGATATTCACTGAGTTTCTCTCAGTTACTCTCAGAGTTTCTCTCAGTTTCTCTCAGATATTCACTGAGTTTCTCTCAGTTTCTCTGAGTTTCTCTCAGTTTCTCTCAGATATTCACTGAGTTTCTCTCAGTTACTCTCAGAGTTTCTCTCAGTTTCTCTCAGATATTCACTGAGTTTCTCTCAGATATTCACTGAGTTTCTCTCAGTTCTCTCAGAGTTTCTCTCAGTTTCTCTCAGATATTCACTGAGTTTCTCCCAGTTACTCTCAGAGTTTCTCTCAGTTTCTCTCAGATATTCACTGAGTTTCTCTCAGTTTCTCTCAGATATTCACTGAGTTTCTCTCAGATATTCACTGAGTTTCTCTCAGATATTCACTGAGTTTCTCTCAGTTTCTCTCAGATATTCACTGAGTTTCTCTCAGATATTCACTGAGTTTCTCTCAGATATTCACTGAGTTTCTCTCAGTTCTCTCAGAGTTTCTCTCAGTTTCTCTCAGATATTCACTGAGTTTCTCTCAGTTTCTCTCAGATATCACTGAGTTTCTCTCAGTTACTCTCAGAGTTTCTCTCAGTTTCTCTCAGATATTCTCTGAGTTTCTCTCAGTTTCTCTCAGAGTTTCTCTCAGTTTCTCTCAGATATTCACTGAGTTTCTCTCAGTTTCTCTCAGAGTTTCTCTCAGTTTCTCTCAGATATTCACTGAGTTTCTCTCAGATATTCACTGAGTTTCTCTCAGTTTCTCTCAGAGTTTCTCTCAGTTTCTCTCAGAGTTTCTCTCAGTTTCTCTCAGAGTTTCTCTCAGTTTCTCTCAGATATTCACTGAGTTTCTCTCAGTTTCTCTCAGAGTTTCTCTCAGTTTCTCTCAGATATTCACTGAGTTTCTCAGTTACTCTCAGAGTTTCTCTCAGTTTCTCTCAGATATTCACTGAGTTTCTCTCAGATATTCACTGAGTTTCTGTCAGTTTCTCTCAGAGTTTCTCTCAGTTTCTCTCAGATATTCACTGAGTTTCTCCCAGTTACTCTCAGAGTTTCTCTCAGTTTCTCTCAGATATTCACTGAGTTTCTCTCAGTTTCTCTCAGATATTCACTGAGTTTCTCTCAGATATTCACTGAGTTTCTCTCAGATATTCACTGAGTTTCTCTCAGATATTCACTGAGTTTCTCTCAGTTTCTCTCAGATATTCACTGAGTTTCTCTCAGTTTCTCTCAGAGTTTCTCTCAGTTTCTCTCAGATATTCACTGAGTTTCTCCCAGTTACTCTCAGAGTATCTCTCAGTTTCTCTCAGATATTCACTGAGTTTCTCTCAGTTTCTCTCAGAGTTTCTCTCAGTTTTCTCTCAGTTACTCTCAGAGTATCTCTCAGTTTCTCTCAGATATTCACTGAGTTTCTCTCAGTTACTCTCAGAGTTTCTCTCTGTTTCTCTCAGATATTCACTGAGTTTCTCTCAGTTACTCTCAGAGTTTCTCTCAGTTTCTCTCAGATATTCACTGAGTTTCTCCCAGTTACTCTCAGAGTTTCTCTCAGTTTCTCTCAGATATTCACTGAGTTTCTCTCAGTTTCTCTCAGATATTCACTGAGTTTCACTCAGATATTCACTGAGTTTCTCTCAGATATTCACTGAGTTTCTCTCAGATATTCACTGAGTTTCTCTCAGTTTCTCTCAGATATTCACTGAGTTTCTCTCAGATATTCACTGAGTTTCTCTCAGTTTCTCTCAGAGTTTCTCTCAGTTTCTCTCAGAGTTTCTCTCAGTTTCTCTCAGATATTCACTGAGTTTCTCTCAGTTTCTCTCAGATATTCACTGAGTTTCTCTCAGTTACTCTCAGAGTTTCTCTCAGTTTCTCTCAGATATTCACTGAGTTTCTCTCAGTTTCTCTCAGATATTCACTGAGTTTCTCTCAGTTTCTCTCAGAGTATCTCTCAGTTTCTCTCAGATATTCACTGAGTTTCTCCCAGTTACTCTCAGAGTTTCTCTCAGTTTCTCTCAGATATTCACTGAGTTTCTCCCAGTTACTCTCAGAGTTTCTCTCAGTTTCTCTCAGATATTCACTGAGTTTCTCTCAGATATTCACTGAGTTTCTCTCAGTTTCTCTCAGATATTCACTGAGTTTCTCTCAGTTTTTACTGAGTTTCTCTCAGATATTCACTGAGTTTCTCTCAGTTTCTCTCAGATATTCACTGAGTTTCTCTCAGATATTCACTGAGTTTCTCTCAGTTTCTCTCAGAGTTTCTCTCAGTTTCTCTCAGATATTCACTGAGTTTCTCTCAGTTACTCTCAGATATTCACTGAGTTTCTCTCAGTTTCTCTCAGAGTTTCTCTCAGTTTCTCTCAGATATTCACTGAGTTTCTCTCAGTTACTCTCAGAGTTTCTCTCAGTTTCTCTCAGATATTCCCTGAGTTTCTCTCAGATATTCACTGAGTTTCTCTCAGTTTCTCTCAGAGTTTCTCTCAGTTTCTCTCAGATATTCACTGAGTTTCTCTCAGTTACTCTCAGAGTTTCTCTCAGTTTCTCTCAGATATTCACTGAGTTTCTCCCAGTTACTCTCAGAGTTTCTCTCAGTTTCTCTCAGATATTCACTGAGTTTCTCTCAGTTACTCTCAGAGTTTCTCTCAGTTTCTCTCAGATATTCACTGAGTTTCTCCCAGTTACTCTCAGAGTTTCTCTCAGTTTCTCTCAGATATTCACTGAGTTTCTCCCAGTTACTCTCAGAGTTTCTCTCAGTTTCTCTCAGATATTCACTGAGTTTCTCTCAGTTTCTCTCAGAGTATCTCTTAGTTTCTCTCAGATATTCACTGAGTTTCTCCCAGTTACTCTCAGAGTTTCTCTCAGTTTCTCTCAGATATTCACTGAGTTTCTCTCAGTTTCTCTCAGAGTATCTCTTAGTTTCTCTCAGATATTCACTGAGTTTCTCCCAGTTACTCTCAGAGTTTCTCTCAGTTTCTCTCAGATATTCACTGAGTTTCTCTCAGTTTCTCTCAGAGTATCTCTTAGTTTCTCTCAGATATTCACTGAGTTTCTCTCAGTTTCTCTCAGAGTTTCTCTCAGTTTCTCTCAGATATTCACTGAGTTTCTCTCAGAGTTTCTCTCAGTTTCTCTCAGATATTCACTGAGTTTCTCTCAGTTTCTCTCAGAGTATCTCTCAGTTTCTCTCAGATATTCACTGAGTTTCTCTCAGATATTCACTGAGTTTCTCTCAGATATTCACTGA
>NW_027140854.1:0-15000 GCF_036365525.1 Heterodontus francisci
TGAGTAATCATTAACCAAAAATCGCAAAAGTAAGTAAAAAGTATGAAATCAGTAACCAAAAAGCGCAAAAATATGTTAAAAGTGTGAAATCATTAACCAAAAACTCGAAAATAATGTGCAGAGACTAAGTCCGAAAGGGCAAATAATTAACCAGTAAGCAGAGTAATCATTAACCAAAAATCGCAAAAATATGTTAAAAGTGTGAAATCATTAACCAAAAACTCGAAAATAATGTCCAGAGACTAAGTCCGAAAGGGCAAATGGTTAACCAGTAAGCAGAGTAATCATTAACCAAAATCGCAAAAGTAAGTAAAAAGTGTGAAATCATTAACCAAAAACTCGAAAATAATCTCCAGAGACTAAGTCCGAAAGGGCAAATGGTTAACCAGTAAGCAGAGTAATCATTAACCAAAAATCGCAAAAGTAAGTAAAAAGTGTGAAATCATTAACCAAAAACCCGAAAATAATGTCCAGAGACTAAGTCCGAAAGGGCAAATGGTTAACCAGTAAGCAGAGTAATCATTAACCAAAAATCGCAAAAGTAAGTAAAAAGTGTGAAATCATTAACCAAAAACTCGAAAATAATGTCCAGAGACTAAGTCCGAAAGGGCAAATGGTTAACCAGTAAGCAGAGTAATCATTAACCAAAAGGCGCAAAAGTAAGTAAAAAGTATGAAATCAGTAACCAAAAAGCGCAAAAATATGTTAAAAGTGTGAAATCATTAACCAAAAACTCGAAAATAATGTGCAGAGACTAAGTCCGAAAGGGCAAATAATTAACCAGTAAGCAGAGTAATCATTAACCAAAAAGCGCAAAAATATGTTAAAAGTGTGAAATCATTAACCAAAAACTCGAAAATAATGTGCAGAGACTAAGTCCGAAAGGGCAAATAATTAACCAGTAAGCAGAGTAATCATTAACCAAAAAGCGCAAAAGTAAGTAAAAAGTGTGAAATCATTAACCAAAAAGTCGAAAATAATGCCCAGAGACTAAGTCCGAAAGGGCAAATGGTTAACCAGTAAGCAGAGTAATCATTAACCAAAAATCGCAAAAGTAAGTAAAAAGTATGAAATCAGTAACCAAAAAGCGCAAAAATATGTTAAAAGTGTGAAATCATTAACCAAAAACTCGAAAATAATGTGCAGAGACTAAGTCCGAAAGGGCAAATAATTAACCAGTAAGCAGAGTAATCATTAACCAAAAATCGCAAAAATATGTTAAAAGTGTGAAATCATTAACCAAAAACTCGAAAATAATGTCCAGAGACTAAGTCCGAAAGGGCAAATGGTTAACCAGTAAGCAGAGTAATCATTAACCAAAAATCGCAAAAGTAAGTAAAAAGTGTGAAATCATTAACCAAAAACTCGAAAATAATCTCCAGAGACTAAGTCCGAAAGGGCAAATGGTTAACCAGTAAGCAGAGTAATCATTAACCAAAAATCGCAAAAGTAAGTAAAAAGTGTGAAATCATTAACCAAAAACCCGAAAATAATGTCCAGAGACTAAGTCCGAAAGGGCAAATGGTTAACCAGTAAGCAGAGTAATCATTAACCAAAAATCGCAAAAGTAAGTAAAAAGTGTGAAATCATTAACCAAAAACTCGAAAATAATGTCCAGAGACTAAGTCCGAAAGGGCAAATGGTTAACCAGTAAGCAGAGTAATCATTAACCAAAAGGCGCAAAAGTAAGTAAAAAGTATGAAATCAGTAACCAAAAAGCGCAAAAATATGTTAAAAGTGTGAAATCATTAACCAAAAACTCGAAAATAATGTGCAGAGACTAAGTCCGAAAGGGCAAATAATTAACCAGTAAGCAGAGTAATCATTAACCAAAAAGCGCAAAAATATGTTAAAAGTGTGAAATCATTAACCAAAAACTCGAAAATAATGTCCAGAGACTAAGTCCGAAAGGGCAAATAATTAACCAGTAAGCAGAGTAATCATTAACCAAAAAGCGCAAAAGTAAGTAAAAAGTGTGAAATCATTAACCAAAAAGTCGAAAATAATGCCCAGAGACTAAGTCCGAAAGGGCAAATGGTTAACCAGTAAGCAGAGTAATCATTAACCAAAAATCGCAAAAGTAAGTAAAAAGTATGAAATCAGTAACCAAAAAGCGCAAAAATATGTTAAAAGTGTGAAATCATTAACCAAAAAGTCGAAAATAATGCCCAGAGACTAAGTCCGAAAGGGCAAATGGTTAACCAGTAAGCAGAGTAATCATTAACCAAAAGGCGCAAAAGTAAGTAAAAAGTATGAAATCAGTAACCAAAAAGCGCAAAAATATGTTAAAAGTGTGAAATCATTAACCAAAAACTCGAAAATAATGTGCAGAGACTAAGTCCGAAAGGGCAAATAATTAACCAGTAAGCAGAGTAATCATTAACCAAAAATCGCAAAAATATGTTAAAAGTGTGAAATCATTAACCAAAAACTCGAAAATAATGTCCAGAGACTAAGTCCGAAAGGGCAAATGGTTAACCAGTAAGCAGAGTAATCATTAACCAAAAATCGCAAAAGTAAGTAAAAAGTGTGAAATCATTAACCAAAAACCCGAAAATAATGTCCAGAGACTAAGTCCGAAAGGGCAAATGGTTAACCAGTAAGCAGAGTAATCATTAACCAAAAATCGCAAAAGTAAGTAAAAAGTGTGAAATCATTAACCAAAAACTCGAAAATAATGTCCAGAGACTAAGTCCGAAAGGGCAAATGGTTAACCAGTAAGCAGAGTAATCATTAACCAAAAGGCGCAAAAGTAAGTAAAAAGTATGAAATCAGTAACCAAAAAGCGCAAAAATATGTTAAAAGTGTGAAATCATTAACCAAAAACTCGAAAATAATGTGCAGAGACTAAGTCCGAAAGGGCAAATAATTAACCAGTAAGCAGAGTAATCATTAACCAAAAATCGCAAAAATATGTTAAAAGTGTGAAATCATTAACCAAAAACTCGAAAATAATGTCCAGAGACTAAGTCCGAAAGGGCAAATGGTTAACCAGTAAGCAGAGTAATCATTAACCAAAAATCGCAAAAGTAAGTAAAAAGTGTGAAATCATTAACCAAAAACTCGAAAATAATCTCCAGAGACTAAGTCCGAAAGGGCAAATGGTTAACCAGTAAGCAGAGTAATCATTAACCAAAAATCGCAAAAGTAAGTAAAAAGTATGAAATCAGTAACCAAAAAGCGCAAAAATATGTTAAAAGTGTGAAATCATTAACCAAAAACTCGAAAATAATGTGCAGAGACTAAGTCCGAAAGGGCAAATAATTAACCAGTAAGCAGAGTAATCATTAACCAAAAATCGCAAAAATATGTTAAAAGTGTGAAATCATTAACCAAAAAGTCGAAAATAATGCCCAGAGACTAAGTCCGAAAGGGCAAATGGTTAACCAGTAAGCAGAGTAATCATTAACCAAAATCGCAAAAGTAAGTAAAAAGTATGAAATCAGTAACCAAAAAGCGCAAAAATATGTTAAAAGTGTGAAATCATTAACCAAAAACTCGAAAATAATGTGCAGAGACTAAGTCCGAAAGGGCAAATAATTAACCAGTAAGCAGAGTAATCATTAACCAAAAATCGCAAAAATATGTTAAAAGTGTGAAATCATTAACCAAAAACTCGAAAATAATGTCCAGAGACTAAGTCCGAAAGGGCAAATGGTTAACCAGTAAGCAGAGTAATCATTAACCAAAAATCGCAAAAGTAAGTAAAAAGTGTGAAATCATTAACCAAAAACTCGAAAATAATCTCCAGAGACTAAGTCCGAAAGGGCAAATGGTTAACCAGTAAGCAGAGTAATCATTAACCAAAAATCGCAAAAGTAAGTAAAAAGTGTGAAATCATTAACCAAAAACCCGAAAATAATGTCCAGAGACTAAGTCCGAAAGGGCAAATGGTTAACCAGTAAGCAGAGTAATCATTAACCAAAAATCGCAAAAGTAAGTAAAAAGTGTGAAATCATTAACCAAAAACTCGAAAATAATGTCCAGAGACTAAGTCCGAAAGGGCAAATGGTTAACCAGTAAGCAGAGTAATCATTAACCAAAAGGCGCAAAAGTAAGTAAAAAGTATGAAATCAGTAACCAAAAAGCGCAAAAATATGTTAAAAGTGTGAAATCATTAACCAAAAACTCGAAAATAATGTGCAGAGACTAAGTCCGAAAGGGCAAATAATTAACCAGTAAGCAGAGTAATCATTAACCAAAAAGCGCAAAAATATGTTAAAAGTGTGAAATCATTAACCAAAAACTCGAAAATAATGTCCAGAGACTAAGTCCGAAAGGGCAAATAATTAACCAGTAAGCAGAGTAATCATTAACCAAAAAGCGCAAAAGTAAGTAAAAAGTGTGAAATCATTAACCAAAAAGTCGAAAATAATGCCCAGAGACTAAGTCCGAAAGGGCAAATGGTTAACCAGTAAGCAGAGTAATCATTAACCAAAAATCGCAAAAGTAAGTAAAAAGTATGAAATCAGTAACCAAAAAGCGCAAAAATATGTTAAAAGTGTGAAATCATTAACCAAAAACTCGAAAATAATGTGCAGAGACTAAGTCCGAAAGGGCAAATGGTTAACCAGTAAGCAGAGTAATCATTAACCAAAAATCGCAAAAGTAAGTAAAAAGTGTGAAATCATTAACCAAAAACTCGAAAATAATGTGCAGAGACTAAGTCCGAAAGGGCAAATAATTAACCAGTAAGCAGAGTAATCATTAACCAAAAATCGCAAAAATATGTTAAAAGTGTGAAATCATTAACCAAAAACTCGAAAATAATGTCCAGAGACTAAGTCCGAAAGGGCAAATGGTTAACCAGTAAGCAGAGTAATCATTAACCAAAAATCGCAAAAGTAAGTAAAAAGTGTGAAATCATTAACCAAAAACTCGAAAATAATCTCCAGAGACTAAGTCCGAAAGGGCAAATGGTTAACCAGTAAGCAGAGTAATCATTAACCAAAAATCGCAAAAGTAAGTAAAAAGTGTGAAATCATTAACCAAAAACCCGAAAATAATGTCCAGAGACTAAGTCCGAAAGGGCAAATGGTTAACCAGTAAGCAGAGTAATCATTAACCAAAAATCGCAAAAGTAAGTAAAAAGTGTGAAATCATTAACCAAAAACTCGAAAATAATGTCCAGAGACTAAGTCCGAAAGGGCAAATGGTTAACCAGTAAGCAGAGTAATCATTAACCAAAAGGCGCAAAAGTAAGTAAAAAGTATGAAATCAGTAACCAAAAAGCGCAAAAATATGTTAAAAGTGTGAAATCATTAACCAAAAACTCGAAAATAATGTGCAGAGACTAAGTCCGAAAGGGCAAATAATTAACCAGTAAGCAGAGTAATCATTAACCAAAAAGCGCAAAAATATGTTAAAAGTGTGAAATCATTAACCAAAAACTCGAAAATAATGTCCAGAGACTAAGTCCGAAAGGGCAAATAATTAACCAGTAAGCAGAGTAATCATTAACCAAAAAGCGCAAAAGTAAGTAAAAAGTGTGAAATCATTAACCAAAAAGTCGAAAATAATGCCCAGAGACTAAGTCCGAAAGGGCAAATGGTTAACCAGTAAGCAGAGTAATCATTAACCAAAAATCGCAAAAGTAAGTAAAAAGTATGAAATCAGTAACCAAAAAGCGCAAAAATATGTTAAAAGTGTGAAATCATTAACCAAAAAGTCGAAAATAATGCCCAGAGACTAAGTCCGAAAGGGCAAATGGTTAACCAGTAAGCAGAGTAATCATTAACCAAAAGGCGCAAAAGTAAGTAAAAAGTATGAAATCAGTAACCAAAAAGCGCAAAAATATGTTAAAAGTGTGAAATCATTAACCAAAAACTCGAAAATAATGTGCAGAGACTAAGTCCGAAAGGGCAAATAATTAACCAGTAAGCAGAGTAATCATTAACCAAAAATCGCAAAAATATGTTAAAAGTGTG
Source organism: Heterodontus francisci (assembly GCF_036365525.1). NCBI lineage: Eukaryota > Metazoa > Chordata > Chondrichthyes > Heterodontiformes > Heterodontidae > Heterodontus > Heterodontus francisci. The sequence continues at coordinate 5,928 of NW_027140854.1, forward strand.
AAATCATTAACCAAAAACTCGAAAATAATGTCCAGAGACTAAGTCCGAAAGGGCAAATGGTTAACCAGTAAGCAGAGTAATCATTAACCAAAAATCGCAAAAGTAAGTAAAAAGTGTGAAATCATTAACCAAAAACCCGAAAATAATGTCCAGAGACTAAGTCCGAAAGGGCAAATGGTTAACCAGTAAGCAGAGTAATCATTAACCAAAAATCGCAAAAGTAAGTAAAAAGTGTGAAATCATTAACCAAAAACTCGAAAATAATGTCCAGAGACTAAGTCCGAAAGGGCAAATGGTTAACCAGTAAGCAGAGTAATCATTAACCAAAAGGCGCAAAAGTAAGTAAAAAGTATGAAATCAGTAACCAAAAAGCGCAAAAATATGTTAAAAGTGTGAAATCATTAACCAAAAACTCGAAAATAATGTGCAGAGACTAAGTCCGAAAGGGCAAATAATTAACCAGTAAGCAGAGTAATCATTAACCAAAAATCGCAAAAATATGTTAAAAGTGTGAAATCATTAACCAAAAACTCGAAAATAATGTCCAGAGACTAAGTCCGAAAGGGCAAATGGTTAACCAGTAAGCAGAGTAATCATTAACCAAAAATCGCAAAAGTAAGTAAAAAGTGTGAAATCATTAACCAAAAACTCGAAAATAATCTCCAGAGACTAAGTCCGAAAGGGCAAATGGTTAACCAGTAAGCAGAGTAATCATTAACCAAAAATCGCAAAAGTAAGTAAAAAGTATGAAATCAGTAACCAAAAAGCGCAAAAATATGTTAAAAGTGTGAAATCATTAACCAAAAACTCGAAAATAATGTGCAGAGACTAAGTCCGAAAGGGCAAATAATTAACCAGTAAGCAGAGTAATCATTAACCAAAAATCGCAAAAATATGTTAAAAGTGTGAAATCATTAACCAAAAAGTCGAAAATAATGCCCAGAGACTAAGTCCGAAAGGGCAAATGGTTAACCAGTAAGCAGAGTAATCATTAACCAAAAATCGCAAAAGTAAGTAAAAAGTATGAAATCAGTAACCAAAAAGCGCAAAAATATGTTAAAAGTGTGAAATCATTAACCAAAAACTCGAAAATAATGTGCAGAGACTAAGTCCGAAAGGGCAAATAATTAACCAGTAAGCAGAGTAATCATTAACCAAAAATCGCAAAAATATGTTAAAAGTGTGAAATCATTAACCAAAAACTCGAAAATAATGTCCAGAGACTAAGTCCGAAAGGGCAAATGGTTAACCAGTAAGCAGAGTAATCATTAACCAAAAATCGCAAAAGTAAGTAAAAAGTGTGAAATCATTAACCAAAAACTCGAAAATAATCTCCAGAGACTAAGTCCGAAAGGGCAAATGGTTAACCAGTAAGCAGAGTAATCATTAACCAAAAATCGCAAAAGTAAGTAAAAAGTGTGAAATCATTAACCAAAAACCCGAAAATAATGTCCAGAGACTAAGTCCGAAAGGGCAAATGGTTAACCAGTAAGCAGAGTAATCATTAACCAAAAATCGCAAAAGTAAGTAAAAAGTGTGAAATCATTAACCAAAAACTCGAAAATAATGTCCAGAGACTAAGTCCGAAAGGGCAAATGGTTAACCAGTAAGCAGAGTAATCATTAACCAAAAGGCGCAAAAGTAAGTAAAAAGTATGAAATCAGTAACCAAAAAGCGCAAAAATATGTTAAAAGTGTGAAATCATTAACCAAAAACTCGAAAATAATGTGCAGAGACTAAGTCCGAAAGGGCAAATAATTAACCAGTAAGCAGAGTAATCATTAACCAAAAAGCGCAAAAATATGTTAAAAGTGTGAAATCATTAACCAAAAACTCGAAAATAATGTCCAGAGACTAAGTCCGAAAGGGCAAATAATTAACCAGTAAGCAGAGTAATCATTAACCAAAAAGCGCAAAAGTAAGTAAAAAGTGTGAAATCATTAACCAAAAAGTCGAAAATAATGCCCAGAGACTAAGTCCGAAAGGGCAAATGGTTAACCAGTAAGCAGAGTAATCATTAACCAAAAATCGCAAAAGTAAGTAAAAAGTATGAAATCAGTAACCAAAAAGCGCAAAAATATGTTAAAAGTGTGAAATCATTAACCAAAAACTCGAAAATAATGTGCAGAGACTAAGTCCGAAAGGGCAAATAATTAACCAGTAAGCAGAGTAATCATTAACCAAAAATCGCAAAAATATGTTAAAAGTGTGAAATCATTAACCAAAAACTCGAAAATAATGTCCAGAGACTAAGTCCGAAAGGGCAAATGGTTAACCAGTAAGCAGAGTAATCATTAACCAAAAATCGCAAAAGTAAGTAAAAAGTGTGAAATCATTAACCAAAAACTCGAAAATAATCTCCAGAGACTAAGTCCGAAAGGGCAAATGGTTAACCAGTAAGCAGAGTAATCATTAACCAAAAATCGCAAAAGTAAGTAAAAAGTGTGAAATCATTAACCAAAAACCCGAAAATAATGTCCAGAGACTAAGTCCGAAAGGGCAAATGGTTAACCAGTAAGCAGAGTAATCATTAACCAAAAATCGCAAAAGTAAGTAAAAAGTGTGAAATCATTAACCAAAAACTCGAAAATAATGTCCAGAGACTAAGTCCGAAAGGGCAAATGGTTAACCAGTAAGCAGAGTAATCATTAACCAAAAGGCGCAAAAGTAAGTAAAAAGTATGAAATCAGTAACCAAAAAGCGCAAAAATATGTTAAAAGTGTGAAATCATTAACCAAAAACTCGAAAATAATGTGCAGAGACTAAGTCCGAAAGGGCAAATAATTAACCAGTAAGCAGAGTAATCATTAACCAAAAAGCGCAAAAATATGTTAAAAGTGTGAAATCATTAACCAAAAACTCGAAAATAATGTCCAGAGACTAAGTCCGAAAGGGCAAATAATTAACCAGTAAGCAGAGTAATCATTAACCAAAAAGCGCAAAAGTAAGTAAAAAGTGTGAAATCATTAACCAAAAAGTCGAAAATAATGCCCAGAGACTAAGTCCGAAAGGGCAAATGGTTAACCAGTAAGCAGAGTAATCATTAACCAAAAATCGCAAAAGTAAGTAAAAAGTATGAAATCAGTAACCAAAAAGCGCAAAAATATGTTAAAAGTGTGAAATCATTAACCAAAAAGTCGAAAATAATGCCCAGAGACTAAGTCCGAAAGGGCAAATGGTTAACCAGTAAGCAGAGTAATCATTAACCAAAAGGCGCAAAAGTAAGTAAAAAGTATGAAATCAGTAACCAAAAAGCGCAAAAATATGTTAAAAGTGTGAAATCATTAACCAAAAACTCGAAAATAATGTGCAGAGACTAAGTCCGAAAGGGCAAATAATTAACCAGTAAGCAGAGTAATCATTAACCAAAAATCGCAAAAATATGTTAAAAGTGTGAAATCATTAACCAAAAACTCGAAAATAATGTCCAGAGACTAAGTCCGAAAGGGCAAATGGTTAACCAGTAAGCAGAGTAATCATTAACCAAAAATCGCAAAAGTAAGTAAAAAGTGTGAAATCATTAACCAAAAACTCGAAAATAATGTCCAGAGACCAAGTCCGAAAGGGCAAATGGTTAACCAGTAAGCAGAGTAATCATTAACCAAAAATCGCAAAAGTAAGTAAAAAGTGTGAAATCATTAACCAAAAACTCGAAAATAATGTCCAGAGACCAAGTCCGAAAGGGCAAATGGTTAACCAGTAAGCAGAGTAATCATTAACCAAAAATCGCAAAAGTAAGTAAAAAGTATGAAATCAGTAACCAAAAAGCGCAAAAATATGTTAAAAGTGTGAAATCATTAACCAAAAACTCGAAAATAATGTGCAGAGACTAAGTCCGAAAGGGCAAATAATTAACCAGTAAGCAGAGTAATCATTAACCAAAAATCGCAAAAATATGTTAAAAGTGTGAAATCATTAACCAAAAAGTCGAAAATAATGCCCAGAGACTAAGTCCGAAAGGGCAAATGGTTAACCAGTAAGCAGAGTAATCATTAACCAAAAATCGCAAAAGTAAGTAAAAAGTATGAAATCAGTAACCAAAAAGCGCAAAAATATGTTAAAAGTGTGAAATCATTAACCAAAAACTCGAAAATAATGTGCAGAGACTAAGTCCGAAAGGGCAAATAATTAACCAGTAAGCAGAGTAATCATTAACCAAAAATCGCAAAAATATGTTAAAAGTGTGAAATCATTAACCAAAAACTCGAAAATAATGTCCAGAGACTAAGTCCGAAAGGGCAAATGGTTAACCAGTAAGCAGAGTAATCATTAACCAAAAATCGCAAAAGTAAGTAAAAAGTGTGAAATCATTAACCAAAAACTCGAAAATAATCTCCAGAGACTAAGTCCGAAAGGGCAAATGGTTAACCAGTAAGCAGAGTAATCATTAACCAAAAATCGCAAAAGTAAGTAAAAAGTGTGAAATCATTAACCAAAAACCCGAAAATAATGTCCAGAGACTAAGTCCGAAAGGGCAAATGGTTAACCAGTAAGCAGAGTAATCATTAACCAAAAATCGCAAAAGTAAGTAAAAAGTGTGAAATCATTAACCAAAAACTCGAAAATAATGTCCAGAGACTAAGTCCGAAAGGGCAAATGGTTAACCAGTAAGCAGAGTAATCATTAACCAAAAGGCGCAAAAGTAAGTAAAAAGTATGAAATCAGTAACCAAAAAGCGCAAAAATATGTTAAAAGTGTGAAATCATTAACCAAAAACTCGAAAATAATGTGCAGAGACTAAGTCCGAAAGGGCAAATAATTAACCAGTAAGCAGAGTAATCATTAACCAAAAATCGCAAAAATATGTTAAAAGTGTGAAATCATTAACCAAAAACTCGAAAATAATGTCCAGAGACTAAGTCCGAAAGGGCAAATGGTTAACCAGTAAGCAGAGTAATCATTAACCAAAAATCGCAAAAGTAAGTAAAAAGTGTGAAATCATTAACCAAAAACTCGAAAATAATCTCCAGAGACTAAGTCCGAAAGGGCAAATGGTTAACCAGTAAGCAGAGTAATCATTAACCAAAAATCGCAAAAGTAAGTAAAAAGTGTGAAATCATTAACCAAAAACCCGAAAATAATGTCCAGAGACTAAGTCCGAAAGGGCAAATGGTTAACCAGTAAGCAGAGTAATCATTAACCAAAAATCGCAAAAGTAAGTAAAAAGTGTGAAATCATTAACCAAAAACTCGAAAATAATGTCCAGAGACTAAGTCCGAAAGGGCAAATGGTTAACCAGTAAGCAGAGTAATCATTAACCAAAAGGCGCAAAAGTAAGTAAAAAGTATGAAATCAGTAACCAAAAAGCGCAAAAATATGTTAAAAGTGTGAAATCATTAACCAAAAACTCGAAAATAATGTGCAGAGACTAAGTCCGAAAGGGCAAATAATTAACCAGTAAGCAGAGTAATCATTAACCAAAAATCGCAAAAATATGTTAAAAGTGTGAAATCATTAACCAAAAACTCGAAAATAATGTCCAGAGACTAAGTCCGAAAGGGCAAATGGTTAACCAGTAAGCAGAGTAATCATTAACCAAAAATCGCAAAAGTAAGTAAAAAGTGTGAAATCATTAACCAAAAACTCGAAAATAATCTCCAGAGACTAAGTCCGAAAGGGCAAATGGTTAACCAGTAAGCAGAGTAATCATTAACCAAAAATCGCAAAAGTAAGTAAAAAGTGTGAAATCATTAACCAAAAACCCGAAAATAATGTCCAGAGACTAAGTCCGAAAGGGCAAATGGTTAACCAGTAAGCAGAGTAATCATTAACCAAAAATCGCAAAAGTAAGTAAAAAGTGTGAAATCATTAACCAAAAACTCGAAAATAATGTCCAGAGACTAAGTCCGAAAGGGCAAATGGTTAACCAGTAAGCAGAGTAATCATTAACCAAAAGGCGCAAAAGTAAGTAAAAAGTATGAAATCAGTAACCAAAAAGCGCAAAAATATGTTAAAAGTGTGAAATCATTAACCAAAAACTCGAAAATAATGTGCAGAGACTAAGTCCGAAAGGGCAAATAATTAACCAGTAAGCAGAGTAATCATTAACCAAAAATCGCAAAAATATGTTAAAAGTGTGAAATCATTAACCAAAAACTCGAAAATAATGTCCAGAGACTAAGTCCGAAAGGGCAAATGGTTAACCAGTAAGCAGAGTAATCATTAACCAAAAATCGCAAAAGTAAGTAAAAAGTGTGAAATCATTAACCAAAAACTCGAAAATAATCTCCAGAGACTAAGTCCGAAAGGGCAAATGGTTAACCAGTAAGCAGAGTAATCATTAACCAAAAATCGCAAAAGTAAGTAAAAAGTATGAAATCAGTAACCAAAAAGCGCAAAAATATGTTAAAAGTGTGAAATCATTAACCAAAAACTCGAAAATAATGTGCAGAGACTAAGTCCGAAAGGGCAAATAATTAACCAGTAAGCAGAGTAATCATTAACCAAAAATCGCAAAAATATGTTAAAAGTGTGAAATCATTAACCAAAAACTCGAAAATAATGTCCAGAGACTAAGTCCGAAAGGGCAAATGGTTAACCAGTAAGCAGAGTAATCATTAACCAAAAATCGCAAAAGTAAGTAAAAAGTGTGAAATCATTAACCAAAAACTCGAAAATAATCTCCAGAGACTAAGTCCGAAAGGGCAAATGGTTAACCAGTAAGCAGAGTAATCATTAACCAAAAATCGCAAAAGTAAGTAAAAAGTGTGAAATCATTAACCAAAAACCCGAAAATAATGTCCAGAGACTAAGTCCGAAAGGGCAAATGGTTAACCAGTAAGCAGAGTAATCATTAACCAAAAATCGCAAAAGTAAGTAAAAAGTGTGAAATCATTAACCAAAAACTCGAAAATAATGTCCAGAGACTAAGTCCGAAAGGGCAAATGGTTAACCAGTAAGCAGAGTAATCATTAACCAAAAGGCGCAAAAGTAAGTAAAAAGTATGAAATCAGTAACCAAAAAGCGCAAAAATATGTTAAAAGTGTGAAATCATTAACCAAAAACTCGAAAATAATGTGCAGAGACTAAGTCCGAAAGGGCAAATAATTAACCAGTAAGCAGAGTAATCATTAACCAAAAAGCGCAAAAATATGTTAAAAGTGTGAAATCATTAACCAAAAACTCGAAAATAATGTCCAGAGACTAAGTCCGAAAGGGCAAATAATTAACCAGTAAGCAGAGTAATCATTAACCAAAAAGCGCAAAAGTAAGTAAAAAGTGTGAAATCATTAACCAAAAAGTCGAAAATAATGCCCAGAGACTAAGTCCGAAAGGGCAAATGGTTAACCAGAAAATCAGTCGAATAATGTCCAGAGACTAAGTCCGAAAGGGCAAATGGTTAACCAGTGGAAGGGCGATCAAGCGGAAAAATTTGCCCCGGTTACCCGGGATGGAGTTCCAGAGGTCCGGCCAGAGTTGTCAAATTCGTCCCGCTGATCGGACGCTTGTCATTCGGGTGGCTGGGGGTTGGCGGGGTATCTGCACAGTAGTAGGAGGTGGCAAGTCGGGACTTGGACGTTTATTCCAAGAGTCCACCCGAGCCTCCAGGTCTGCAGAGACCGACCCTAGCTGCCGCCCAACCGACTTTTAAGCCTTTTTCGGATGGGGATTTTTTCCCATTTTCGTCCATTTTTCGGGTTTTCTGTCGGGCTTAATAGGCGGCAGCCTGACCCCCCGGCCGAGGCGGGGGGCGCACTCTCCCTTGCGTAAGGGTCCGGATTTGCCCCGGAAAGTGCCCCCGACGGCCTCCCGACCCGGGTGCCTGCAGGGCGGGGGGAAAGGGTAGTCCCAGCCGCAGGAAATCATTAACCAAAAGACTTAGCCGTCGGGGCAGAGGCTAAGACCCGGGCTGGTGAAATCATTAACCAAAAGGAATGCACCCTTTTCCGAAAGTGCAGGCCGAAATAAGGCGAGCCTTGGGCCGGGAAGGCCAAAACCCCCAACTCATGGAAGTGTATGGGGTCGGACTCGGCGACTTTCCCGGGCCCCGAGTTGACCTTTCCCCACGGGGGCGGTCAAGTTGCTCCCGCCAAGAGGGCACGTTGCATTTGCTGCCGCTCTAGTCCCCGGGCTAGTTAATCAGTTGCCGTCGGAAGTCCCGATGCCGAAATGAAAAATGGCCGTTGCGGCGATTTGGCGCCTCATTTTCGGAAGGACTACCGGCAGGCAACCCGCCGAATTGACACTTGCGATTCGGGTGGCTGGGGGTTGGCGGGGTACCCGGAGATTTTCGGGAACTCGATTTTCAGAACTTTTGCTGGCAGCGGTTGCACTTGCAAAGTGGCCGAAGAAGTGCTCCCTCAAGGAAGGACCTTCTTTTGAAATAAAAGACCTTCCGAAGAGTGCCTGGAAGTCATTTATGAGCATTTAAGGGTAAATCTGGCGGACTTTCCATGCTCTGTTGCCGGCTCTGAAATATCGCACAGTTGGGTCTAGGCCGGTAGACTGGCTGTGAAAACAGACAAAGTGTTTTGGCGAGCGAGAGAAAACAAGGCCTTGGAACAGATTGGGGGGTGCGGAGGCACACCACACCCACAGGAAAAGAATTAATAAAAAAAAACCAAAGTCTATGACATGTCTGTTGGTACAGTGAGATAAGCAAAGAAGGGAGGCTGCGATGGCAGAGCAAAGCCGACCTTCATACAGATATACATGTCAAAGAAAGAAACTATGCCCGCAAAAGACTTGGTGCGAAATAACAAGGCTCCTTGTGAACGGTTATCTTTGTCTGTCAGGCGCAGATTGTGGCGGCGTCGCCTGGTTTCCTTGGGTTGCACTACATGTATGTCCTAGTCTCAAACGAAAAGTGCGTGCCCAGAATTTTGTCCAAGTTAGGCGACGCACGCCGGCTGGCATCACCTCTCCGTGCGAGCGCCGAAAGCTTTGGTCGACCTGTTTGGCTACGCTGGTCGCGGTTGCTCCTTACAGTGATGGGGACGGAAAACCGATGCGAGTTGACCAGGCGACGTCAACCAAGTTGCATGCTTTCTCCCCCCCCCCCCGCCGCCGCCAACCCCACACTGTGTGAAAGGAAAAAAAAGTGCGTGCCCAGGTCACTCGATCGATACGGCGA
>NW_027140854.1:27500-32500 GCF_036365525.1 Heterodontus francisci
CCACCGATAGCTCCGGAACGCCCGGACCCATTGGCCCGCGGCACCGGTGGCTGCTAGAGGGCCTCCGGCGCCGTCAGCCGGGGTACGTCCCAGGCCGGCCGGACGGCGGGCAGCCGGAGGCAACGGCCTGGAACGGAGCCAGACTTGAGTCGTTCCGTGTGCCGTGGGCAAAAAGGCAGGGCTGCGGGTCAGCGCAGTTTGGCAAACCTAGCCGCAAGTGCGGGAAGGGCGGAGGAGCACACGGACGCCGCCTTCCCAAACTGAGCCCAAAGTGCCCAGGCATGCCCCCTTGATCTCGCCTAATCAGTGAGCCCAAAATAATTTCAGAGTGTGGAAACCTGATCCAAAAAGGTCGAAAAGAACGGCCAGAGATCAAGTCCGAAAGGGGAAATCAGTAACAAGCAAGCAGAGTAATCATTAACCAAAAAGCGCAAAATTATGTTAAAAGTGTGAAATCATTAACCAAAAACCCGAAAATAATGTCCAGAGACTAAGTCCGAAAGGGCAAATGGTTAACCAGTAAGCAGAGTAATCATTAACCAAAAAGCGCAAAAATATGTTAAAAGTGTGAAATCATTAACCAAAAAGTCGAAAAAAATGTGCAGAGACTAAGTCCAAAAGGGCAAATGGTTAACCAGTAAGCAGAGTAATCATTAACCAAAATGCGCAAAAGTAAGTAAAAAGTATGAAATCATTAACCAAAAATCGCAAAAGTAAGTAAAAAGTGTGAAATCATTAACCAAAAACCCGAAAATAATCTCCAGAGACTAAGTCCGAAAGGGCAAATGGTTAACCAGTAAGCAGAGTAATCATTAACCAAAAATCGCAAAAGTAAGTAAAAAGTGTGAAATCATTAACCAAAAATCGCAAAAGTAAGTAAAAAGTGTGAAATCATTAACCAAAAACTCGAAAATAATGTGCAGAGACTAAGTCCAAAAGGGCAAATGGTTAACCAGTAAGCAGAGTAATCATTAACCAAAAAGCGCAAAAATATGTTAAAAGTGTGAAATCATTAACCAAAAAGTCGAAAAAAATGTGCAGAGACTAAGTCCAAAAGGGCAAATGGTTAACCAGTAAGCAGAGTAATCATTAACCAAAATGCGCAAAAGTAAGTAAAAAGTATGAAATCATTAACCAAAAATCGCAAAAGTAAGTAAAAAGTGTGAAATCATTAACCAAAAACTCGAAAATAATGTGCAGAGACTAAGTCCAAAAGGGCAAATGGTTAACCAGTAAGCAGAGTAATCATTAACCAAAAATCGCAAAAATATGTTAAAAGTGTGAAATCATTAACCAAAAACTCGAAAATAATGTGCAGAGACTAAGTCCAAAAGGGCAAATGGTTAACCAGTAAGCAGAGTAATCATTAACCAAAATGCGCAAAAGTAAGTAAAAAGTATGAAATCATTAACCAAAAATCGCAAAAGTAAGTAAAAAGTGTGAAATCATTAACCAAAAACTCGAAAATAATGTGCAGAGACTAAGTCCAAAAGGGCAAATGGTTAACCAGTAAGCAGAGTAATCATTAACCAAAAAGCGCAAAAATATGTTAAAAGTGTGAAATCATTAACCAAAAAGTCGAAAAAAATGTGCAGAGACTAAGTCCGAAAGGGCAAATGGTTAACCAGTAAGCAGAGTAATCATTAACCAAAATGCGCAAAAGTAAGTAAAAAGTATGAAATCATTAACCAAAAATCGCAAAAGTAAGTAAAAAGTGTGAAATCATTAACCAAAAACTCGAAAATAATGTGCAGAGACTAAGTCCAAAAGGGCAAATGGTTAACCAGTAAGCAGAGTAATCATTAACCAAAAAGCGCAAAAATATGTTAAAAGTGTGAAATCATTAACCAAAAACTCGAAAAAAATGTCCAGAGACTAAGTCCAAAAGGGCAAATGGTTAACCAGTAAGCAGAGTAATCATTAACCAAAATGCGCAAAAGTAAGTAAAAAGTATGAAATCATTAACCAAAAATCGCAAAAGTAAGTAAAAAGTGTGAAATCATTAACCAAAAACTCGAAAATAATGTGCAGAGACTAAGTCCAAAAGGGCAAATGGTTAACCAGTAAGCAGAGTAATCATTAACCAAAAATCGCAAAAATATGTTAAAAGTGTGAAATCATTAACCAAAAACTCGAAAATAATGTGCAGAGACTAAGTCCAAAAGGGCAAATGGTTAACCAGTAAGCAGAGTAATCATTAACCAAAATGCGCAAAAGTAAGTAAAAAGTATGAAATCATTAACCAAAAATCGCAAAAGTAAGTAAAAAGTGTGAAATCATTAACCAAAAACTCGAAAATAATGTGCAGAGACTAAGTCCAAAAGGGCAAATGGTTAACCAGTAAGCAGAGTAATCATTAACCAAAAAGCGCAAAAATATGTTAAAAGTGTGAAATCATTAACCAAAAAGTCGAAAAAAATGTCCAGAGACTAAGTCCAAAAGGGCAAATGGTTAACCAGTAAGCAGAGTAATCATTAACCAAAATGCGCAAAAGTAAGTAAAAAGTATGAAATCATTAACCAAAAATCGCAAAAGTAAGTAAAAAGTGTGAAATCATTAACCAAAAACTCGAAAATAATGTGCAGAGACTAAGTCCAAAAGGGCAAATGGTTAACCAGTAAGCAGAGTAATCATTAACCAAAAATCGCAAAAATATGTTAAAAGTGTGAAATCATTAACCAAAAACTCGAAAATAATGTGCAGAGACTAAGTCCAAAAGGGCAAATGGTTAACCAGTAAGCAGAGTAATCATTAACCAAAATGCGCAAAAGTAAGTAAAAAGTATGAAATCATTAACCAAAAATCGCAAAAGTAAGTAAAAAGTGTGAAATCATTAACCAAAAACTCGAAAATAATGTGCAGAGACTAAGTCCAAAAGGGCAAATGGTTAACCAGTAAGCAGAGTAATCATTAACCAAAAAGCGCAAAAATATGTTAAAAGTGTGAAATCATTAACCAAAAACTCGAAAATAATGTCCAGAGACTAAGTCCGAAAGGGCAAATGGTTAACCAGTAAGCAGAGTAATCATTAACCAAAAGGCGCAAAAGTAAGTAAAAAGTATGAAATCATTAACCAAAAAGCGCAAAAATATGTTAAAAGTGTGAAATCATTAACCAAAAAGTCGAAAATAATGTGCAGAGACTAAGTCCGAAAGGGCAAATGGTTAACCAGTAAGCAGAGTAATCATTAACCAAAAAGCGCAAAAATATGTTAAAAGTGTGAAATAATTAACCAAAAACTCGAAAATAATGTCCAGAGACTAAGTCCGAAAGGGCAAATAATTAACCAGTAAGCAGAGTAATCATTAACCAAAAAGCGCAAAAGTAAGTAAAAAGTGTGAAATCATTAACCAAAAAGTCGAAAATAATGCCCAGAGACTAAGTCCGAAAGGGCAAATGGTTAACCAGAAAATCCGTCGAATAATGTCCAGAGACTAAGTCCGAAAGGGCAAATGGTTAACCAGTGGAAGGGCGATCAAGCGGAAAAATTTGCCCCGGTTACCCGGGATGGAGTTCCAGAGGTCCGGCCAGAGTTGTCAAATTCGTCCCGCTGATCGGACGCTTGTCATTCGGGTGGCTGGGGGTTGGCGGGGTATCTGCACAGTAGTAGGAGGTGGCAAGTCGGGACTTGGACGTTTATTCCAAGAGTCCACCCGAGCCTCCAGGTCTGCAGAGACCGACCCTAGCTGCCGCCCAACCGACTTTTAAGCCTTTTTCGGATGGGGATTTTTTCCCATTTTCGTCCATTTTTCGGGTTTTCTGTCGGGCTTAATAGGCGGCAGCCTGACCCCCGGCCGAGGCGGGGGGCGCACTCTCCCTTGCGTAAGGGTCCGGATTTGCCCCGGAAAGTGCCCCCGACGGCCTCCCGACCCGGGTGCCTGCAGGGCGGGGGAAAGGGTAGTCCCAGCCGCAGGAAATCATTAACCAAAAGACTTAGCCGTCGGGGCAGAGGCTAAGACCCGGGCTGGTGAAATCATTAACCAAAAGGAATGCACCCTTTTCCGAAAGTGCAGGCCGAAATAAGGCGAGCCTTGGGCCGGGAAGGCCAAAACCCCCAACTCATGGAAGTGTATGGGGTCGGACTCGGCGACTTTCCCGGGCCCCGAGTTGACCTTTCCCCACGGGGGCGGTCAAGTTGCTCCCGCCAAGAGGGCACGTTGCATTTGCTGCCGCTCTAGTCCCCGGGCTAGTTAATCAGTTGCCGTCGGAAGTCCCGATGCCGAAATGAAAAATGGCCGTTGCGGCGATTTGGCGCCTCATTTTCGGAAGGACTACCGGCAGGCAACCCGCCGAATTGACACTTGCGATTCGGGTGGCTGGGGGTTGGCGGGGTACCCGGAGATTTTCGGGAACTCGATTTTCAGAACTTTTGCTGGCAGCGGTTGCACTTGCAAAGTGGCCGAAGAAGTGCTCCCTCAAGGAAGGACCTTCTTTTGAAATAAAAGACCTTCCGAAGAGTGCCTGGAAGTCATTTATGAGCATTTAAGGGTAAATCTGGCGGACTTTCCATGCTCTGTTGCCGGCTCTGAAATATCGCACAGTTGGGTCTAGGCCGGTAGACTGGCTGTGAAAACAGACAAAGTGTTTTGGCGAGCGAGAGAAAACAAGGCCTTGGAACAGATTGGGGGGTGCGGAGGCACACCACACCCACAGGAAAAGAATTAATAAAAAAAAAACCAAAGTCTATGACATGTCTGTTGGTACAGTGAGAAAAGCAAAGAAGGGAGGCTGCGATGGCAGAGCAAAGCCGACCTTCATACAGATATACATGTCAAAGAAAGAAACTATGCCCGCAAAAGACTTGGTGCGAAATAACAAGGCTCCTTGTGAACGGTTATCTTTGTCTGTCAGGCGCAGATTGTGGCGGCGTCGCCTGGTTTCCTTGGGTTGCACTACATGTATGTCCTATTCTCAAACGAAAAGTGCGTGCCCAGAATTTTGTCCAAGTTAGGCGACGCACGCCGGCTGGCATCACCTCTCCGTGCGAGCGCCGAAAGCTT
>NW_027140854.1:47500-57500 GCF_036365525.1 Heterodontus francisci
GGCTACAATGAGTCTTGCCGGGCTTAATAGTCGGCGTGGGGGGGGGGGTGACTTTGCGAAGGCTAGCACTGGGCAGAACCGGTTTATGATTTGCCCCCGTCGTCAGATTGACAAAGAGTCTGGTTAATCAGTTGTCCAAATGTTGTAAATTGGTTAATGAGTTGTCACTTCAACTTTTGGCCGCGGTTGGCTGCAATGAGTCTTGCCGGGCTTAATAGTCGGCGTGGGGGCGGGGGGGTGACTTTGCGAAGGCTAGCACTGGGCAGAACCGGTTTATGATTTGCCCCCGTCGTCAGATTGACAAAGACTCTGGTTAATCAGTTGGCCTAATTTTGGAAATTGGTTAATGAGTTGTCACTTCAACTTTTGGCTGCGGTTGGCTACAATGAGTCTTGCCGGGCTTAATAGTCGGCGTGCGGGGGTGACTTTGCGAAGGCTAGCAGTGGGCAGAACCGGTTTATGATTTGCCCCCGTCGTCAGATTGACAAAGAGTCTGGTTAATCAGTTGTCCAAATGTTGTAAATTGGTTAATGAGTTGTCACTTCAACTTTTGGCCGCGGTTGGCTACAATGAGTCTTGCCGGGCTTAATAGTCGGCGTGCGGGGGTGACTTTGCGAAGGCTAGCAGTGGGCAGAACCGGTTTATGATTTGCTCCCGTCGTCAGATTGACAAAGAGTCTGGTTAATCAGTTGTCCAAATGTTGTAAATTGGTTAATGAGTTGTCACTTCAACTTTTGGCCGCGGTTGGCTGCAATGAGTCTTGCCGGGCTTAATAGTCGGCGTGGGGGTGAATTTGCGAAGGTGGCCGTGTTTCGATGCATGTTTGCCGGCGTGTTTAGGAAGGTTGGGTGGGTGGGTGGTTGTGTGGGCGCCGTGGTCTGAGGGCACATCCTGTGGGATGTGGGAGGCGGGGGAAGGAGAGCGCCCTTGGTGCGTGTGTGTAGGCGATGCATTGCGGAAGGATGGGCGGGTGGGGCCGGGCGTGTGGGTTCCCGACTTATCGGTGAACCATTTGCTACTGCGGGGCCAAAGCAAAAGGGAAAGCATAAGGGCGCAGGCTGCCCTCTGCGGGACAGGTCCGGCCCTGACGCCGGTTTACGATTTCTCCGGTAAAGCACCTGTCGGGTGGCGACCGGAGGGTCTTTGCAGGGCCTGGATCTCCGAGCCCGTGGGACAGGCGGGAAAGGGTGGCGGCAGCCGGTTGAAGTCCCGACCCTGGGCAGCCTCCCGGTCTTACCTCCATAACTTCGGCGAGGAGGGTCCGATCCCCGCGCGGTCGACGGCAGGCGGTAGGGCTCGGAGGGGCGCGGCCTGGTCCGCGAGTGCCCCGGCGCCGCCCCTCTGCCCGTCCGAGGGACAGTAGGAAATGGCCATACCGCTTTCCGGCCGATTGCCGCCGGACGTCCGGCCGCATTCGCTCGGTCTGCGCGGCCGGCGGTAGCCGGGGGCGAGGGGCATCGGGCGGTGGCGGAACCAGGCCGGCCCGACCGCTGGGGGCCGCCCGGGCGACGTTTGAATCTGTCGGGTCGGACCGCCGAACCCCGCGGGATTTCGGGATCGAATCTGCGGGTGGAATCGGCACCTCGTCCCGCTGTCCGGTTCCCCCCCCCCGTCGACTGCAACGGGTTTCCGAGGCCCGTCGGTCAGGCGCGGTTCGCTCCGCAATCCGCCGGCCGATCGGCACCGGGCGGGGCTCTACGGAAAGAGGGGACCCTCCCGCGTCGAGTGCCGGCGCACCGACCCCGCAGGCTGACCGGGAAGGTGAAGACTCACCCCGCTGAATGCCCGGCCCCGGGTACCCTCCGGCTCCGGGGCCATAACTTCGGGGAGGGAGGTCCGATCCCCGCGCGGTCGACGGCAGGCGGTAGGGCTCGGAGGGGCGCGGCCTGGTCCGCGAGTGCCCCGGCGCCGCCCCTCTGCCCGTCCGAGGGACAGTAGGAAATGGCCATACCGCTTTCCGGCCGATTGCCGCCGGACGTCCGGCCGCATTCGCTCGGTCTATGCTGCCGGCGGTAGCCGGGGGCGAGGGGCATCGGGCGGTGGCGGAACCAGGCCGGCCCGACCGCTGGGGGCCGCCCGGGCGACGTTTGAATCTGTCGGGTCGGACCGCCGAATCCCGCGGGATTTCGGGATCGAATCTGCGGGTGGAATCGGCACCTCGTCCCGCTGTCCGGTTCCCCCCCCCCGTCGACTGCAACGGGTTTCCGAGGCCCGTCGGTCAGGCGCGGTTCGCTCCGCAATCCGCCGGCCGATCGGCACCGGGCGGGGCTCTACGGAAAGAGGGGACCCTCCCGCGTCGAGTGCCGGCGCACCGACCCCGCAGGCTGACCGGGAAGGTTAAGACTCACCCCGCTGAATGCCCGGCCCCGGGAACCCTCCGGCGCCGGGGCCATAACTTCGGGGAGGAAGGTCCGAGCTCCGCGCGGTCGACGGCAGGTGAAAGGGGCCGGTGCGCCGCGGAAGGCGACAGCAGTCCCGTCAGGCTGCACCTCTGCTCGGGCGAACGGCGTCAGGAAAAGGGGAGAGCACTTCCCCACCGATAGCTCCGGAACGCCCGGACCCATTGGCCCGCGGCACCGGTGGCTGCTAGAGGGGCTCCGGCGCCGTCAGCCGGGGTACGTCCCAGGCCGGCCGGACGGCGGGCAGCCGGAGGCAACGGCCTGGAACGGAGCCAGACTTGAGTCGTTCCGTGTGCCGTGGGCAAAAAGGCAGGGCTGCGGGTCAGCGCAGTTTGGCAAACCTAGCCGCAAGTGCGGGAAGGGCGGAGGAGCACACGGACGCCGCCTTCCCAAACTGAGCCCAAAGTGCCCAGGCATGCCCCCTTGATCTCGCCTAATCAGTGAGCCCAAAATAATTTCAGAGTGTGGAAACCTTATCCAAAAAGGTCGAAAAGAACGGCCAGAGATCAAGTCCGAAAGGGGAAATCAGTAACAAGCAAGCAGAGTAATCATTAACCAAAAAGCGCAAAATTATGTTAAAAGTGTGAAATCATTAACCAAAAATCGCAAAAGTAAGTAAAAAGTGTGAAATCATTAACCAAAATGTCGAAAATAATGTCCAGAGACCAAGTCCGAAAGGGCAAATGGTTAACCAGTAAGCAGAGTAATCATTAACCAAAAGGCGCAAAAGTAAGTAAAAAGTATGAAATCATTAACCAAAAATCGCAAAAGTAAGTAAAAAGTGTGAAATCATTAACCAAAAACTCGAAAACAATGTCCAGAGACTAAGTCCGAAAGGGCAAATGGTTAACCAGTAAGCAGAGTAATCATTAACCAAAAATCGCAAAAGTAAGTAAAAAGTGTGAAATCATTAACCAAAAATCGCAAAAGTAAGTAAAAAGTGTGAAATCATTAACCAAAAACTCGAAAATAATCTCCAGAGACTAAGTCCGAAAGGGCAAATGGTTAACCAGTAAGCAGAGTAATCATTAACCAAAAAGGGCAAAAGTAAGTAAAAAGTATGAAATCATTAACCAAAAAGCACAAAATTAAGTTAAAAGTGTGAAATCATTAACCAAAAACTCGAAAATAATGTCCAGAGACTAAGTGCGAAAGGGCAAATGGTTAACCAGTAAGCAGAGTAATCATTAACCAAAAATCGCAAAAGTAAGTAAAAAGTGTGAAATCATTAACCAAAAAGCACAAAATTAAGTTAAAAGTGTGAAATCATTAACCAAAATGTCGAAAACAATGTCCAGAGACTAAGTCCGAAAGGGCAAATGGTTAACCAGTAAGCAGAGTAATCATTAACCAAAAATCGCAAAAGTAAGTAAAAAGTGTGAAATCATTAACCAAAAAGTCGAAAATAATGTGCAGAGACTAAGTCCGAAAGGGCAAATGGTTAACCAGTAAGCAGAGTAATCATTAACCAAAAAGGGCAAAAGTAAGTAAAAAGTATGAAATCATTAACCAAAAAGCACAAAATTAAGTTAAAAGTGTGAAATCATTAACCAAAATGTCGAAAACAATGTCCAGAGACTAAGTCCGAAAGGGCAAATGGTTAACCAGTAAGCAGAGTAATCATTAACCAAAAAGCGCAAAATTATGTTAAAAGTGTGAAATCATTAACCAAAAATCGCAAAAGTAACTAAAAAGTGTGAAATCATTAACCAAAAACTCGAAAATAATGTCCAGAGACCAAGTCCGAAAGGGCAAATGGTTAACCAGTAAGCAGAGTAATCATTAACCGAAAATCGCAAAAGTAAGTAAAAAGTGTGAAATCATTAACCAAAAATCGCAAAAGTAAGTAAAAAGTGTGAAATCATTAACCAAAAAGTCGAAAATAATGTCCAGAGACTAAGTCCGAAAGGGCAAATGGTTAACCAGTAAGCAGAGTCATCATTAACCAAAAAGTGCAAAAGTAAGTAAAAAGTATGAAATCATTAACCAAAAAGCACAAAATGAAGTTAAAAGTGTGAAATCATTAACCAAAATGTCGAAAACAATGTCCAGAGACTAAGTCCGAAAGGGCAAATGGTTAACCAGTAAGCAGAGTAATCATTAACCAAAAATCGCAAAAGTAAGTAAAAAGTATGAAATCATTAACCAAAAATCGCAAAAGTAAGTAAAAAGTGTGAAATAATTAACCAAAAACTCGAAAATAATCTCCAGAGACTAAGTCCGAAAGGGCAAATGGTTAACCAGTAAGCAGAGTAATCATTAACCAAAAATCGCAAAAGTAAGTAAAAAGTGTGAAATCATTAACCAAAAAGTCGAAAATAATGTGCAGAGACTAAGTCCGAAAGGGCAAATGGTTAACCAGTAAGCAGAGTAATCATTAACCAAAAATCGCAAAAGTAAGTAAAAAGTGTGAAATCATTAACCAAAAACTCGAAAATAATGTGCAGAGACTAAGTCCGAAAGGGCAAATGGTTAACCAGTAAGCAGAGTAATCATTAACCAAAAATCGCAAAAGTAAGTAAAAAGTGTGAAATCATTAACCAAAAAGTCGAAAATAATGTGCAGAGACTAAGTCCGAAAGGGCAAATGGTTAACCAGTAAGCAGAGTAATCATTAACCAAAAATCGCAAAAGTAACTAAAAAGTGTGAAATCATTAACCAAAAACTCGAAAATAATGTCCAGAGACCAAGTCCGAAAGGGCAAATGGTTAACCAGTAAGCAGAGTAATCATTAACCAAAAATCGCAAAAGTAAGTAAAAAGTGTGAAATCATTAACCAAAAAGTCGAAAATAATGTGCAGAGACTAAGTCCGAAAGGGCAAATGGTTAACCAGTAAGCAGAGTAATCATTAACCAAAAATCGCAAAAGTAAGTAAAAAGTGTGAAATCATTAACCAAAAACTCGAAAATAATGTGCAGAGACTAAGTCCGAAAGGGCAAATGGTTAACCAGTAAGCAGAGTAATCATTAACCAAAAATCGCAAAAGTAAGTAAAAAGTGTGAAATCATTAACCAAAAAGTCGAAAATAATGTGCAGAGACTAAGTCCGAAAGGGCAAATGGTTAACCAGTAAGCAGAGTAATCATTAACCAAAAAGGGCAAAAGTAAGTAAAAAGTATGAAATCATTAACCAAAAAGCACAAAATTAAGTTAAAAGTGTGAAATCATTAACCAAAATGTCGAAAACAATGTCCAGAGACTAAGTCCGAAAGGGCAAATGGTTAACCAGTAAGCAGAGTAATCATTAACCAAAAAGCGCAAAATTATGTTAAAAGTGTGAAATCATTAACCAAAAATCGCAAAAGTAACTAAAAAGTGTGAAATCATTAACCAAAAACTCGAAAATAATGTCCAGAGACCAAGTCCGAAAGGGCAAATGGTTAACCAGTAAGCAGAGTAATCATTAACCAAAAATCGCAAAAGTAAGTAAAAAGTGTGAAATCATTAACCAAAAATCGCAAAAGTAAGTAAAAAGTGTGAAATCATTAACCAAAAAGTCGAAAATAATGTCCAGAGACTAAGTCCGAAAGGGCAAATGGTTAACCAGTAAGCAGAGTCATCATTAACCAAAAAGTGCAAAAGTAAGTAAAAAGTATGAAATCATTAACCAAAAAGCACAAAATGAAGTTAAAAGTGTGAAATCATTAACCAAAATGTCGAAAACAATGTCCAGAGACTAAGTCCGAAAGGGCAAATGGTTAACCAGTAAGCAGAGTAATCATTAACCAAAAATCGCAAAAGTAAGTAAAAAGTATGAAATCATTAACCAAAAATCGCAAAAGTAAGTAAAAAGTGTGAAATCATTAACCAAAAAGTCGAAAATAATGTGCAGAGACTAAGTCCGAAAGGGCAAATGGTTAACCAGTAAGCAGAGTAATCATTAACCAAAAATCGCAAAAGTAAGTAAAAAGTGTGAAATCATTAACCAAAAACTCGAAAATAATGTGCAGAGACTAAGTCCGAAAGGGCAAATGGTTAACCAGTAAGCAGAGTAATCATTAACCAAAAATCGCAAAAGTAAGTAAAAAGTGTGAAATCATTAACCAAAAACTCGAAAATAATGTGCAGAGACTAAGTCCGAAAGGGCAAATGGTTAACCAGTAAGCAGAGTAATCATTAACCAAAAATCGCAAAAGTAAGTAAAAAGTGTGAAATCATTAACCAAAAAGTCGAAAATAATGTGCAGAGACTAAGTCCGAAAGGGCAAATGGTTAACCAGTAAGCAGAGTAATCATTAACCAAAAAGGGCAAAAGTAAGTAAAAAGTATGAAATCATTAACCAAAAAGCACAAAATTAAGTTAAAAGTGTGAAATCATTAACCAAAATGTCGAAAACAATGTCCAGAGACTAAGTCCGAAAGGGCAAATGGTTAACCAGTAAGCAGAGTAATCATTAACCAAAAATCGCAAAAGTAAGTAAAAAGTGTGAAATCATTAACCAAAAATCGCAAAAGTAAGTTAAAAGTGTGAAATCATTAACCAAAAAGTCGAAAATAATCTCCAGAGACCAAGTCCGAAAGGGCAAATGGTTAACCAGTAAGCAGAGTAATCATTAACCAAAAAGGGCAAAAGTAAGTAAAAAGTATGAAATCATTAACCAAAAAGCACAAAATTAAGTTAAAAGTGTGAAATCATTAACCAAAATGTCGAAAACAATGTCCAGAGACTAAGTGCGAAAGGGCAAATGGTTAACCAGTAAGCAGAGTAATCATTAACCAAAAATCGCAAAAGTAAGTAAAAAGTGTGAAATCATTAACCAAAAATCGCAAAAGTAAGTAAAAAGTGTGAAATCATTAACCAAAAACTCGAAAATAATCTCCAGAGACTAAGTCCGAAAGGGCAAATGGTTAACCAGTAAGCAGAGTAATCATTAACCAAAAAGGGCAAAAGTAAGTAAAAAGTATGAAATCATTAACCAAAAAGCACAAAATTAAGTTAAAAGTGTGAAATCATTAACCAAAAACTCGAAAATAATGTCCAGAGACTAAGTGCGAAAGGGCAAATGGTTAACCAGTAAGCAGAGTAATCATTAACCAAAAATCGCAAAAGTAAGTAAAAAGTGTGAAATCATTAACCAAAAAGCACAAAATTAAGTTAAAAGTGTGAAATCATTAACCAAAATGTCGAAAACAATGTCCAGAGACTAAGTCCGAAAGGGCAAATGGTTAACCAGTAAGCAGAGTAATCATTAACCAAAAATCGCAAAAGTAAGTAAAAAGTGTGAAATCATTAACCAAAAAGTCGAAAATAATGTGCAGAGACTAAGTCCGAAAGGGCAAATGGTTAACCAGTAAGCAGAGTAATCATTAACCAAAAAGGGCAAAAGTAAGTAAAAAGTATGAAATCATTAACCAAAAAGCACAAAATTAAGTTAAAAGTGTGAAATCATTAACCAAAATGTCGAAAACAATGTCCAGAGACTAAGTCCGAAAGGGCAAATGGTTAACCAGTAAGCAGAGTAATCATTAACCAAAAAGCGCAAAATTATGTTAAAAGTGTGAAATCATTAACCAAAAATCGCAAAAGTAACTAAAAAGTGTGAAATCATTAACCAAAAACTCGAAAATAATGTCCAGAGACCAAGTCCGAAAGGGCAAATGGTTAACCAGTAAGCAGAGTAATCATTAACCAAAAATCGCAAAAGTAAGTAAAAAGTGTGAAATCATTAACCAAAAAGTCGAAAATAATGTGCAGAGACTAAGTCCGAAAGGGCAAATGGTTAACCAGTAAGCAGAGTAATCATTAACCAAAAAGGGCAAAAGTAAGTAAAAAGTATGAAATCATTAACCAAAAAGCACAAAATTAAGTTAAAAGTGTGAAATCATTAACCAAAATGTCGAAAACAATGTCCAGAGACTAAGTCCGAAAGGGCAAATGGTTAACCAGTAAGCAGAGTAATCATTAACCAAAAAGCGCAAAATTATGTTAAAAGTGTGAAATCATTAACCAAAAATCGCAAAAGTAACTAAAAAGTGTGAAATCATTAACCAAAAACTCGAAAATAATGTCCAGAGACCAAGTCCGAAAGGGCAAATGGTTAACCAGTAAGCAGAGTAATCATTAACCAAAAATCGCAAAAGTAAGTAAAAAGTGTGAAATCAATAACCAAAAATCGCAAAAGTAAGTAAAAAGTGTGAAATCATTAAACAAAAAGTCGAAAATAATGTGCAGAGACTAAGTCCGAAAGGGCAAATGGTTAACCAGTAAGCAGAGTAATCATTAACCAAAAAGCGCAAAAATATGTTAAAAGTGTGAAATCATTAACCAAAAACTCGAAAATAATGTCCAGAGACTAAGTCCGAAAGGGCAAATAATTAACCAGTAAGCAGAGTAATCATTAACCAAAAAGCGCAAAAGTAAGTAAAAAGTGTGAAATCATTAACCAAAAAGTCGAAAATAATGCCCAGAGACTAAGTCCGAAAGGGCAAATGGTTAACCAGAAAATCCGTCGAATAATGTCCAGAGACTAAGTCCGAAAGGGCAAATGGTTAACCAGTGGAAGGGCGATCAAGCGGAAAAATTTGCCCCGGTTACCCGGGATGGAGTTCCAGAGGTCCGGCCAGAGTTGTCAAATTCGTCCCGCTGATCGGACGCTTGTCATTCGGGTGGCTGGGGGTTGGCGGGGTATCTGCACAGTAGTAGGAGGTGGCAAGTCGGGACTTGGACGTTTATTCCAAGAGTCCACCCGAGCCTCCAGGTCTGCAGAGACCGACCCTAGCTGCCGCCCAACCGACTTTTAAGCCTTTTTCGGATGGGGATTTTTTCCCATTTTCGTCCATTTTTCGGGTTTTCTGTCGGGCTTAATAGGCGGCAGCCTGACCCCCGGCCGAGGCGGGGGGCGCACTCTCCCTTGCGTAAGGGTCCGGATTTGCCCCGGAAAGTGCCCCCGACGGCCTCCCGACCCGGGTGCCTGCAGGGCGGGGGAAAGGGTAGTCCCAGCCGCAGGAAATCATTAACCAAAAGACTTAGCCGTCGGGGCAGAGGCTAAGACCCGGGCTGGTGAAATCATTAACCAAAAGGAATGCACCCTTTTCCGAAAGTGCAGGCCGAAATAAGGCGAGCCTTGGGCCGGGAAGGCCAAAACCCCCAACTCATGGAAGTGTATGGGGTCGGACTCGGCGACTTTCCCGGGCCCCGAGTTGACCTTTCCCCACGGGGGCGGTCAAGTTGCTCCCGCCAAGAGGGCACGTTGCATTTGCTGCCGCTCTAGTCCCCGGGCTAGTTAATCAGTTGCCGTCGGAAGTCCCGATGCCGAAATGAAAAATGGCCGTTGCGGCGATTTGGCGCCTCATTTTCGGAAGGACTACCGGCAGGCAACCCGCCGAATTGACACTTGCGATTCGGGTGGCTGGGGGTTGGCGGGGTACCCGGAGATTTTCGGGAACTCGATTTTCAGAACTTTTGCTGGCAGCGGTTGCACTTGCAAAGTGGCCGAAGAAGTGCTCCCTCAAGGAAGGACCTTCTTTTGAAATAAAAGACCTTCCGAAGAGTGCCTGGAAGTCATTTATGAGCATTTAAGGGTAAATCTGGCGGACTTTCCATGCTCTGTTGCCGGCTCTGAAATATCGCACAGTTGGGTCTAGGCCGGTAGACTGGCTGTG
>NW_027140854.1:75000-87500 GCF_036365525.1 Heterodontus francisci
CGACCGCTGGGGGCCGCCCGGGCGACGTTTGAATCTGTCGGGTCGGACCGCCGAATCCCGCGGGATTTCGGGATCGAATCTGCGGGTGGAATCGGCACCTCGTCCCGCTGTCCGGTTCCCCCCCCCCGTCGACTGCAACGGGTTTCCGAGGCCCGTCGGTCAGGCGCGGTTCGCTCCGCAATCCGCCGGCCGATCGGCACCGGGCGGGGCTCTACGGAAAGAGGGGACCCTCCCGCGTCGAGTGCCGGCGCACCGACCCCGCAGGCTGACCGGGAAGGTTAAGACTCACCCCGCTGAATGCCCGGCCCCGGGAACCCTCCGGCGCCGGGGCCATAACTTCGGGGAGGAAGGTCCGAGCTCCGCGCGGTCGACGGCAGGTGAAAGGGGCCGGTGCGCCGCGGAAGGCGACAGCAGTCCCGTCAGGCTGCACCTCTGCTCGGGCGAACGGCGTCAGGAAAAGGGGAGAGCACTTCCCCACCGATAGCTCCGGAACGCCCGGACCCATTGGCCCGCGGCACCGGTGGCTGCTAGAGGGGCTCCGGCGCCGTCAGCCGGGGTACGTCCCAGGCCGGCCGGACGGCGGGCAGCCGGAGGCAACGGCCTGGAACGGAGCCAGACTTGAGTCGTTCCGTGTGCCGTGGGCAAAAAGGCAGGGCTGCGGGTCAGCGCAGTTTGGCAAACCTAGCCGCAAGTGCGGGAAGGGCGGAGGAGCACACGGACGCCGCCTTCCCAAACTGAGCCCAAAGTGCCCAGGCATGCCCCCTTGATCTCGCCTAATCAGTGAGCCCAAAATAATTTCAGAGTGTGGAAACCTTATCCAAAAAGGTCGAAAAGAACGGCCAGAGATCAAGTCCGAAAGGGGAAATCAGTAACAAGCAAGCAGAGTAATCATTAACCAAAAAGCGCAAAATTATGTTAAAAGTGTGAAATCATTAACCAAAAATCGCAAAAGTAAGTAAAAAGTGTGAAATCATTAACCAAAATGTCGAAAATAATGTCCAGAGACCAAGTCCGAAAGGGCAAATGGTTAACCAGTAAGCAGAGTAATCATTAACCAAAAGGCGCAAAAGTAAGTAAAAAGTATGAAATCATTAACCAAAAATCGCAAAAGTAAGTAAAAAGTGTGAAATCATTAACCAAAAACTCGAAAACAATGTCCAGAGACTAAGTCCGAAAGGGCAAATGGTTAACCAGTAAGCAGAGTAATCATTAACCAAAAAGTGCAAAAGTAAGTAAAAAGTATGAAATCATTAACCAAAAAGCACAAAATGAAGTTAAAAGTGTGAAATCATTAACCAAAATGTCGAAAACAATGTCCAGAGACTAAGTCCGAAAGGGCAAATGGTTAACCAGTAAGCAGAGTAATCATTAACCAAAAATCGCAAAAGTAAGTAAAAAGTATGAAATCATTAACCAAAAATCGCAAAAGTAAGTAAAAAGTGTGAAATCATTAACCAAAAACTCGAAAATAATCTCCAGAGACTAAGTCCGAAAGGGCAAATGGTTAACCAGTAAGCAGAGTAATCATTAACCAAAAATCGCAAAAGTAAGTAAAAAGTGTGAAATCATTAACCAAAAAGTCGAAAATAATGTGCAGAGACTAAGTCCGAAAGGGCAAATGGTTAACCAGTAAGCAGAGTAATCATTAACCAAAAAGGGCAAAAGTAAGTAAAAAGTATGAAATCATTAACCAAAAAGCACAAAATTAAGTTAAAAGTGTGAAATCATTAACCAAAATGTCGAAAACAATGTCCAGAGACTAAGTGCGAAAGGGCAAATGGTTAACCAGTAAGCAGAGTAATCATTAACCAAAAATCGCAAAAGTAAGTAAAAAGTGTGAAATCATTAACCAAAAAGCACAAAATTAAGTTAAAAGTGTGAAATCATTAACCAAAATGTCGAAAACAATGTCCAGAGACTAAGTCCGAAAGGGCAAATGGTTAACCAGTAAGCAGAGTAATCATTAACCAAAAATCGCAAAAGTAAGTAAAAAGTGTGAAATCATTAACCAAAAAGTCGAAAATAATGTGCAGAGACTAAGTCCGAAAGGGCAAATGGTTAACCAGTAAGCAGAGTAATCATTAACCAAAAATCGCAAAAGTAAGTAAAAAGTGTGAAATCATTAACCAAAAACTCGAAAATAATGTGCAGAGACTAAGTCCGAAAGGGCAAATGGTTAACCAGTAAGCAGAGTAATCATTAACCAAAAATCGCAAAAGTAAGTAAAAAGTGTGAAATCATTAACCAAAAAGTCGAAAATAATGTGCAGAGACTAAGTCCGAAAGGGCAAATGGTTAACCAGTAAGCAGAGTAATCATTAACCAAAAAGGGCAAAAGTAAGTAAAAAGTATGAAATCATTAACCAAAAAGCACAAAATTAAGTTAAAAGTGTGAAATCATTAACCAAAATGTCGAAAACAATGTCCAGAGACTAAGTCCGAAAGGGCAAATGGTTAACCAGTAAGCAGAGTAATCATTAACCAAAAATCGCAAAAGTAAGTAAAAAGTGTGAAATCATTAACCAAAAATCGCAAAAGTAAGTTAAAAGTGTGAAATCATTAACCAAAAAGTCGAAAATAATCTCCAGAGACTAAGTCCGAAAGGGCAAATGGTTAACCAGTAAGCAGAGTAATCATTAACCAAAAAGGGCAAAAGTAAGTAAAAAGTATGAAATCATTAACCAAAAAGCACAAAATTAAGTTAAAAGTGTGAAATCATTAACCAAAATGTCGAAAACAATGTCCAGAGACTAAGTGCGAAAGGGCAAATGGTTAACCAGTAAGCAGAGTAATCATTAACCAAAAATCGCAAAAGTAAGTAAAAAGTATGAAATCATTAACCAAAAAGCACAAAATTAAGTTAAAAGTGTGAAATCATTAACCAAAATGTCGAAAACAATGTCCAGAGACTAAGTCCGAAAGGGCAAATGGTTAACCAGTAAGCAGAGTAATCATTAACCAAAAATCGCAAAAGTAAGTAAAAAGTGTGAAATCATTAACCAAAAATCGCAAAAGTAAGTTAAAAGTGTGAAATCATTAACCAAAAAGTCGAAAATAATCTCCAGAGACTAAGTCCGAAAGGGCAAATGGTTAACCAGTAAGCAGAGTAATCATTAACCAAAAAGGGCAAAAGTAAGTAAAAAGTATGAAATCATTAACCAAAAAGCACAAAATTAAGTTAAAAGTGTGAAATCATTAACCAAAATGTCGAAAACAATGTCCAGAGACTAAGTGCGAAAGGGCAAATGGTTAACCAGTAAGCAGAGTAATCATTAACCAAAAATCGCAAAAGTAAGTAAAAAGTGTGAAATCATTAACCAAAAAGCACAAAATTAAGTTAAAAGTGTGAAATCATTAACCAAAATGTCGAAAACAATGTCCAGAGACTAAGTCCGAAAGGGCAAATGGTTAACCAGTAAGCAGAGTAATCATTAACCAAAAATCGCAAAAGTAAGTAAAAAGTGTGAAATCATTAACCAAAAATCGCAAAAGTAAGTAAAAAGTGTGAAATCATTAACCAAAAACTCGAAAATAATCTCCAGAGACTAAGTCCGAAAGGGCAAATGGTTAACCAGTAAGCAGAGTAATCATTAACCAAAAAGGGCAAAAGTAAGTAAAAAGTATGAAATCATTAACCAAAAAGCACAAAATTAAGTTAAAAGTGTGAAATCATTAACCAAAATGTCGAAAACAATGTCCAGAGACTAAGTGCGAAAGGGCAAATGGTTAACCAGTAAGCAGAGTAATCATTAACCAAAAGGCGCAAAAATATGTTAAAAGTGTGAAATCATTAACCAAAAACTCGAAAATAATGTGCAGAGACTAAGTCCAAAAGGGCAAATGGTTAACCAGTAAGCAGAGTAATCATTAACCAAAAAGCGCAAAAATATGTTAAAAGTGTGAAATCATTAACCAAAAACTCGAAAATAATGTCCAGAGACTAAGTCCAAAAGGGCAAATGGTTAACCAGTAAGCAGAGTAATCATTAACCAAAAAGCGCAAAAATATGTTAAAAGTGTGAAATCATTAACCAAAAACTCGAAAATAATGTCCAGAGACTAAGTCCGAAAGGGCAAATGGTTAACCAGTAAGCAGAGTAATCATTAACCAAAAATCGCAAAAGTAAGTAAAAAGTATGAAATCATTAACCAAAAATCGCAAAAGTAAGTAAAAAGTGGGAAAACATTAACCAAAAACTCGAAAATAATGTCCAGAGACTAAGTCCGAAAGGGCAAATGGTTAACCAGTAAGCAGAGTAATCATTAACCAAAAAGCGCAAAAATATGTTAAAAGTGTGAAATCATTAACCAAAAACTCGAAAATAATGTCCAGAGACTAAGTCCAAAAGGGCAAATGGTTAACCAGTAAGCAGAGTAATCATTAACCAAAAAGCGCAAAATTATGTTAAAAGTGTGAAATCATTAACCAAAAATCGCAAAAGTAAGTAAAAAGTGTGAAATCATTAACCAAAAACTCGAAAATAATGTCCAGAGACCAAGTCCGAAAGGGCAAATGGTTAACCAGTAAGCAGAGTAATTAGTAACCAAAAATCGCAAAAGTAAGTAAAAAGTGTGAAATCATTAACCAAAAATCGCAAAAGTAAGTAAAAAGTGTGAAATCATTAACCAAAAAGTCGAAAATAATGTCCAGAGACTAAGTCCGAAAGGGCAAATGGTTAACCAGTAAGCAGAGTCATCATTAACCAAAAAGTGCAAAAGTAAGTAAAAAGTATGAAATCATTAACCAAAAAGCACAAAATGAAGTTAAAAGTGTGAAATCATTAACCAAAATGTCGAAAACAATGTCCAGAGACTAAGTCCGAAAGGGCAAATGGTTAACCAGTAAGCAGAGTAATCATTAACCAAAAATCGCAAAAGTAAGTAAAAAGTATGAAATCATTAACCAAAAATCGCAAAAGTAAGTAAAAAGTGTGAAATCATTAACCAAAAACTCGAAAATAATCTCCAGAGACTAAGTCCGAAAGGGCAAATGGTTAACCAGTAAGCAGAGTAATCATTAACCAAAAATCGCAAAAGTAAGTAAAAAGTGTGAAATCATTAACCAAAAAGTCGAAAATAATGTGCAGAGACTAAGTCCGAAAGGGCAAATGGTTAACCAGTAAGCAGAGTAATCATTAACCAAAAATCGCAAAAGTAAGTAAAAAGTGTGAAATCATTAACCAAAAACTCGAAAATAATGTGCAGAGACTAAGTCCGAAAGGGCAAATGGTTAACCAGTAAGCAGAGTAATCATTAACCAAAAATCGCAAAAGTAAGTAAAAAGTGTGAAATCATTAACCAAAAACTCGAAAATAATGTGCAGAGACTAAGTCCGAAAGGGCAAATGGTTAACCAGTAAGCAGAGTAATCATTAACCAAAAATCGCAAAAGTAAGTAAAAAGTGTGAAATCATTAACCAAAAAGTCGAAAATAATGTGCAGAGACTAAGTCCGAAAGGGCAAATGGTTAACCAGTAAGCAGAGTAATCATTAACCAAAAAGGGCAAAAGTAAGTAAAAAGTATGAAATCATTAACCAAAAAGCACAAAATTAAGTTAAAAGTGTGAAATCATTAACCAAAATGTCGAAAACAATGTCCAGAGACTAAGTCCGAAAGGGCAAATGGTTAACCAGTAAGCAGAGTAATCATTAACCAAAAATCGCAAAAGTAAGTAAAAAGTGTGAAATCATTAACCAAAAATCGCAAAAGTAAGTTAAAAGTGTGAAATCATTAACCAAAAAGTCGAAAATAATCTCCAGAGACTAAGTCCGAAAGGGCAAATGGTTAACCAGTAAGCAGAGTAATCATTAACCAAAAAGGGCAAAAGTAAGTAAAAAGTATGAAATCATTAACCAAAAAGCACAAAATTAAGTTAAAAGTGTGAAATCATTAACCAAAATGTCGAAAACAATGTCCAGAGACTAAGTGCGAAAGGGCAAATGGTTAACCAGTAAGCAGAGTAATCATTAACCAAAAATCGCAAAAGTAAGTAAAAAGTGTGAAATCATTAACCAAAAAGCACAAAATTAAGTTAAAAGTGTGAAATCATTAACCAAAATGTCGAAAACAATGTCCAGAGACTAAGTCCGAAAGGGCAAATGGTTAACCAGTAAGCAGAGTAATCATTAACCAAAAATCGCAAAAGTAAGTAAAAAGTGTGAAATCATTAACCAAAAATCGCAAAAGTAAGTTAAAAGTGTGAAATCATTAACCAAAAAGTCGAAAATAATCTCCAGAGACTAAGTCCGAAAGGGCAAATGGTTAACCAGTAAGCAGAGTAATCATTAACCAAAAAGGGCAAAAGTAAGTAAAAAGTATGAAATCATTAACCAAAAAGCACAAAATTAAGTTAAAAGTGTGAAATCATTAACCAAAATGTCGAAAACAATGTCCAGAGACTAAGTGCGAAAGGGCAAATGGTTAACCAGTAAGCAGAGTAATCATTAACCAAAAATCGCAAAAGTAAGTAAAAAGTGTGAAATCATTAACCAAAAAGCACAAAATTAAGTTAAAAGTGTGAAATCATTAACCAAAATGTCGAAAACAATGTCCAGAGACTAAGTGCGAAAGGGCAAATGGTTAACCAGTAAGCAGAGTAATCATTAACCAAAAATCGCAAAAGTAAGTAAAAAGTATGAAATCATTAACCAAAAAGCACAAAATTAAGTTAAAAGTGTGAAATCATTAACCAAAATGTCGAAAACAATGTCCAGAGACTAAGTCCGAAAGGGCAAATGGTTAACCAGTAAGCAGAGTAATCATTAACCAAAAAGGGCAAAAGTAAGTAAAAAGTATGAAATCATTAACCAAAAAGCACAAAATTAAGTTAAAAGTGTGAAATCATTAACCAAAAAGTCGAAAATAATGTCCAGAGACTAAGTGCGAAAGGGCAAATGGTTAACCAGTAAGCAGAGTAATCATTAACCAAAAATCGCAAAAGTAAGTAAAAAGTGTGAAATCATTAACCAAAAAGCACAAAATTAAGTTAAAAGTGTGAAATCATTAACCAAAATGTCGAAAACAATGTCCAGAGACTAAGTCCGAAAGGGCAAATGGTTAACCAGTAAGCAGAGTAATCATTAACCAAAAATCGCAAAAGTAAGTAAAAAGTGTGAAATCATTAACCAAAAAGTCGAAAATAATGTGCAGAGACTAAGTCCGAAAGGGCAAATGGTTAACCAGTAAGCAGAGTAATCATTAACCAAAAAGGGCAAAAGTAAGTAAAAAGTATGAAATCATTAACCAAAAAGCACAAAATTAAGTTAAAAGTGTGAAATCATTAACCAAAATGTCGAAAACAATGTCCAGAGACTAAGTCCGAAAGGGCAAATGGTTAACCAGTAAGCAGAGTAATCATTAACCAAAAAGCGCAAAATTATGTTAAAAGTGTGAAATCATTAACCAAAAAGCGCAAAAGTAACTAAAAAGTGTGAAATCATTAACCAAAAACTCGAAAATAATGTCCAGAGACCAAGTCCGAAAGGGCAAATGGTTAACCAGTAAGCAGAGTAATCATTAACCAAAAATCGCAAAAGTAAGTAAAAAGTGTGAAATCATTAACCAAAAATCGCAAAAGTAAGTAAAAAGTGTGAAATCATTAACCAAAAAGTCGAAAATAATGTCCAGAGACTAAGTCCGAAAGGGCAAATGGTTAACCAGTAAGCAGAGTCATCATTAACCAAAAAGTGCAAAAGTAAGTAAAAAGTATGAAATCATTAACCAAAAAGCACAAAATGAAGTTAAAAGTGTGAAATCATTAACCAAAATGTCGAAAACAATGTCCAGAGACTAAGTCCGAAAGGGCAAATGGTTAACCAGTAAGCAGAGTAATCATTAACCAAAAATCGCAAAAGTAAGTAAAAAGTATGAAATCATTAACCAAAAATCGCAAAAGTAAGTAAAAAGTGTGAAATCATTAACCAAAAACTCGAAAATAATCTCCAGAGACTAAGTCCGAAAGGGCAAATGGTTAACCAGTAAGCAGAGTAATCATTAACCAAAAATCGCAAAAGTAAGTAAAAAGTGTGAAATCATTAACCAAAAAGTCGAAAATAATGTGCAGAGACTAAGTCCGAAAGGGCAAATGGTTAACCAGTAAGCAGAGTAATCATTAACCAAAAATCGCAAAAGTAAGTAAAAAGTGTGAAATCATTAACCAAAAACTCGAAAATAATGTGCAGAGACTAAGTCCGAAAGGGCAAATGGTTAACCAGTAAGCAGAGTAATCATTAACCAAAAATCGCAAAAGTAAGTAAAAAGTGTGAAATCATTAACCAAAAAGTCGAAAATAATGTGCAGAGACTAAGTCCGAAAGGGCAAATGGTTAACCAGTAAGCAGAGTAATCATTAACCAAAAAGGGCAAAAGTAAGTAAAAAGTATGAAATCATTAACCAAAAAGCACAAAATTAAGTTAAAAGTGTGAAATCATTAACCAAAATGTCGAAAACAATGTCCAGAGACTAAGTCCGAAAGGGCAAATGGTTAACCAGTAAGCAGAGTAATCATTAACCAAAAAGCGCAAAATTATGTTAAAAGTGTGAAATCATTAACCAAAAATCGCAAAAGTAACTAAAAAGTGTGAAATCATTAACCAAAAACTCGAAAATAATGTCCAGAGACCAAGTCCGAAAGGGCAAATGGTTAACCAGTAAGCAGAGTAATCATTAACCAAAAATCGCAAAAGTATGTAAAAAGTGTGAAATCATTAACCAAAAATCGCAAAAGTAAGTAAAAAGTGTGAAGTCATTAACCAAAAAGTCGAAAATAATGTCCAGAGACTAAGTCCGAAAGGGCAAATGGTTAACCAGTAAGCAGAGTCATCATTAACCAAAAAGTGCAAAAGTAAGTAAAAAGTATGAAATCATTAACCAAAAAGCACAAAATGAAGTTAAAAGTGTGAAATCATTAACCAAAATGTCGAAAACAATGTCCAGAGACTAAGTCCGAAAGGGCAAATGGTTAACCAGTAAGCAGAGTAATCATTAACCAAAAATCGCAAAAGTAAGTAAAAAGTATGAAATCATTAACCAAAAATCGCAAAAGTAAGTAAAAAGTGTGAAATCATTAACCAAAAACTCGAAAATAATCTCCAGAGACTAAGTCCGAAAGGGCAAATGGTTAACCAGTAAGCAGAGTAATCATTAACCAAAAATCGCAAAAGTAAGTAAAAAGTGTGAAATCATTAACCAAAAAGTCGAAAATAATGTGCAGAGACTAAGTCCGAAAGGGCAAATGGTTAACCAGTAAGCAGAGTAATCATTAACCAAAAATCGCAAAAGTAAGTAAAAAGTGTGAAATCATTAACCAAAAACTCGAAAATAATGTGCAGAGACTAAGTCCGAAAGGGCAAATGGTTAACCAGTAAGCAGAGTAATCATTAACCAAAAATCGCAAAAGTAATTAAAAAGTGTGAAATCATTAACCAAAAAGTCGAAAATAATGTGCAGAGACTAAGTCCGAAAGGGCAAATGGTTAACCAGTAAGCAGAGTAATCATTAACCAAAAAGGGCAAAAGTAAGTAAAAAGTATGAAATCATTAACCAAAAAGCACAAAATTAAGTTAAAAGTGTGAAATCATTAACCAAAATGTCGAAAACAATGTCCAGAGACTAAGTCCGAAAGGGCAAATGGTTAACCAGTAAGCAGAGTAATCATTAACCAAAAATCGCAAAAGTAAGTAAAAAGTGTGAAATCATTAACCAAAAATCGCAAAATTAAGTTAAAAGTGTGAAATCATTAACCAAAAAGTCGAAAACAATGTCCAGAGACTAAGTGCGAAAGGGCAAATGGTTAACCAGTAAGCAGAGTAATCATTAACCAAAAATCGCAAAAGTAAGTAAAAAGTGTGAAATCATTAACCAAAAAGCACAAAATTAAGTTAAAAGTGTGAAATCATTAACCAAAATGTCGAAAACAATGTCCAGAGACTAAGTCCGAAAGGGCAAATGGTTAACCAGTAAGCAGAGTAATCATTAACCAAAAATCGCAAAAGTAAGTAAAAAGTGTGAAATCATTAACCAAAAATCGCAAAAGTAAGTAAAAAGTGTGAAATCATTAACCAAAAACTCGAAAATAATCTCCAGAGACTAAGTCCGAAAGGGCAAATGGTTAACCAGTAAGCAGAGTAATCATTAACCAAAAAGGGCAAAAGTAAGTAAAAAGTATGAAATCATTAACCAAAAAGCACAAAATTAAGTTAAAAGTGTGAAATCATTAACCAAAATGTCGAAAACAATGTCCAGAGACTAAGTCCGAAAGGGCAAATGGTTAACCAGTAAGCAGAGTAATCATTAACCAAAAATCGCAAAAGTAAGTAAAAAGTGTGAAATCATTAACCAAAAACTCGAAAATAATCTCCAGAGACTAAGTCCGAAAGGGCAAATGGTTAACCAGTAAGCAGAGTAATCATTAACCAAAAATCGCAAAAGTAAGTAAAAAGTGTGAAATCATTAACCAAAAACCCGAAAATAATGTCCAGAGACTAAGTCCGAAAGGGCAAATGGTTAACCAGTAAGCAGAGTAATCATTAACCAAAAATCGCAAAAGTAAGTAAAAAGTGTGAAATCATTAACCAAAAACTCGAAAATAATGTCCAGAGACTAAGTCCGAAAGGGCAAATGGTTAACCAGTAAGCAGAGTAATCATTAACCAAAAGGCGCAAAAGTAAGTAAAAAGTATGAAATCAGTAACCAAAAAGCGCAAAAATATGTTAAAAGTGTGAAATCATTAACCAAAAACTCGAAAATAATGTGCAGAGACTAAGTCCGAAAGGGCAAATAATTAACCAGTAAGCAGAGTAATCATTAACCAAAAATCGCAAAAATATGTTAAAAGTGTGAAATCATTAACCAAAAACTCGAAAATAATGTCCAGAGACTAAGTCCGAAAGGGCAAATGGTTAACCAGTAAGCAGAGTAATCATTAACCAAAAATCGCAAAAGTAAGTAAAAAGTGTGAAATCATTAACCAAAAACTCGAAAATAATCTCCAGAGACTAAGTCCGAAAGGGCAAATGGTTAACCAGTAAGCAGAGTAATCATTAACCAAAAATCGCAAAAGTAAGTAAAAAGTGTGAAATCATTAACCAAAAACCCGAAAATAATGTCCAGAGACTAAGTCCGAAAGGGCAAATGGTTAACCAGTAAGCAGATTAATCATTAACCAAAAATCGCAAAAGTAAGTAAAAAGTGTGAAATCATTAACCAAAAACTCGAAAATAATGTCCAGAGACTAAGTCCGAAAGGGCAAATGGTTAACCAGTAAGCAGAGTAATCATTAACCAAAAGGCGCAAAAGTAAGTAAAAAGTATGAAATCAGTAACCAAAAAGCGCAAAAATATGTTAAAAGTGTGAAATCATTAACCAAAAACTCGAAAATAATGTGCAGAGACTAAGTCCGAAAGGGCAAATAATTAACCAGTAAGCAGAGTAATCATTAACCAAAAATCGCAAAAATATGTTAAAAGTGTGAAATCATTAACCAAAAACTCGAAAATAATGTCCAGAGACTAAGTCCGAAAGGGCAAATGGTTAACCAGTAAGCAGAGTAATCATTAACCAAAAATCGCAAAAGTAAGTAAAAAGTGTGAAATCATTAACCAAAAACTCGAAAATAATCTCCAGAGACTAAGTCCGAAAGGGCAAATGGTTAACCAGTAAGCAGAGTAATCATTAACCAAAAATCGCAAAAGTAAGTAAAAAGTATGAAATCAGTAACCAAAAAGCGCAAAAATATGTTAAAAGTGTGAAATCATTAACCAAAAACTCGAAAATAATGTGCAGAGACTAAGTCCGAAAGGGCAAATAATTAACCAGTAAGCAGAGTAATCATTAACCAAAAATCGCAAAAATATGTTAAAAGTGTGAAATCATTAACCAAAAACTCGAAAATAATGTCCAGAGACTAAGTCCGAAAGGGCAAATGGTTAACCAGTAAGCAGAGTAATCATTAACCAAAAATCGCAAAAGTAAGTAAAAAGTGTGAAATCATTAACCAAAAACTCGAAAATAATCTCCAGAGACTAAGTCCGAAAGGGCAAATGGTTAACCAGTAAGCAGAGTAATCATTAACCAAAAATCGCAAAAGTAAGTAAAAAGTGTGAAATCATTAACCAAAAACCCGAAAATAATGTCCAGAGACTAAGTCCGAAAGGGCAAATGGTTAACCAGTAAGCAGAGTAATCATTAACCAAAAATCGCAAAAGTAAGTAAAAAGTGTGAAATCATTAACCAAAAACTCGAAAATAATGTCCAGAGACTAAGTCCGAAAGGGCAAATGGTTAACCAGTAAGCAGAGTAATCATTAACCAAAAGGCGCAAAAGTAAGTAAAAAGTATGAAATCAGTAACCAAAAAGCGCAAAAATATGTTAAAAGTGTGAAATCATTAACCAAAAACTCGAAAATAATGTGCAGAGACTAAGTCCGAAAGGGCAAATAATTAACCAGTAAGCAGAGTAATCATTAACCAAAAAGCGCAAAAATATGTTAAAAGTGTGAAATCAT